>NC_042617.1:466110654-466392996 GCF_901001135.1 Rhinatrema bivittatum | reverse complement strand
GCTGAAGAACCAGGAGGGTCTCAATGGCCTCGTGAAGGACTTGGTGAACTGGTAGAAGAATTGAAAAACTGGTAATTTCAATTATGCTTGCATGTTTTAAAATATACCGACTTATCTGCGTAAATAGGGTTTTATGTGAGCAAATCCTACTTTATTTTCTTATGTGAAATAAATGTGCATATATTTTTCAAATAGGTAGGAAAAGTGTGTGTTCAATGCATTGAAATACTTGCTTTTAATGCATTGCTTGTGTTCACGCATACATACATGTTTATGTTGCGGGCAGACATAGACGTATCTTATAATAAGCATGGAAAATAAAATACTATCCTAGATCTTCGCATGGCCATGTATGCATATACTGTTGCCACACAGCATTTGAAAATTATCTGCCTTCTGTATTTTGAACATTAGCATAGAATTAATTATCAGCATGATAATCAGATGATTAAGAAATTGTTTTGGCACATTTTCTCTATGCATACTGATATCAGTGGTGCAGTATTAAAGATGTCAATGGATATGGTGCTTAGATCTGTTTCTAGATTAGTGACCATTCTCAAAAGTATAGTATAGCTATGAAGACAGTATGGACATGATTCAAATTCTTTTTGACATCTGTAGGTGTAAACAGAGTTTAAAGCTCAAATAGCATTTGTCATAAAAACAGGGATTGAGAAGATTTTTTTGCAAAACAAAAACTCGAACATGCTTCAAAGGATTAAAGAAAGAGATGTAGAGCTAGCTATTCTCCTTCAACAAGCCTTAGGCGTTGGTGAAATCACATGGTTACTATGCTTAGTCAGGATTTGCTCCAGCAGGTTCAGGCTGTTATAATACAGTCTGAGTAAAAACCTTTTGTGGTTGCTGATCAATTGCTATGACAAAGATGTAGCTCATGTATTATGTCTCTATGTGGATCTTTTGTTTTGCATGTTTTTCTGTACTCCACTTAGAATGTAGGCTTTGTCAGGCTAAGAAATGTTTCAACAAATAAATAGATGCTGTTGTACATTATTTGCACTCTCCATTCCACTCAGAAATATGTGCAACATACTGAGAACATCCAAAATACAGTGCCTTTTGGGGACCATATTTAACCCTGCCTGAAGATTAAAGTCTGAGTACTCTCACATTCAAGCAGCTTCCATTATTTACTATAAAAGAAATTTTTGCATTTCTATACTTTGGAAAAATAGGCATGCTGGCTGGAATGAACCCTATTGCTACTACTATTTATAATTTCTATTAATACTACTAGATATGTCCTGACCTCTCTTGTTTTACTCTGTCATACAATAACTTTAGAAACATTTTAACTTCTACACGTTTTAAAATACATTCTATACTTTTCCATGCAAAAGTTGCTTTCAAAGGGCTAGTTAAATTGTTCCTGCTGGGATCAAAGGATGTACCTTTTAAAAATAATTTTGGCTTCTCCTAATCTCTATATTAATTAATAGAATTTGTGTAACAACTCTTATATCCTTACGTCCTTTTATCTCTCACACTATTTTAGTCATGCCTAACATATCCAAAATTGCAATCTACATACAATCTACTTGTATGCATAGACTTAGGAATATTCAGTTTTTATCCTAAAACAGCCAATAAATGATCACTGGAACTATAGGGATGTAAAAACATATTTTTATATAGCAATGCTATATTACCAAACATGATTCATTCACACCGACTGCTTATAGAACTAGATGAGACTACTACCAATATTCAGTTCTGCATCACACAAGATAATATACACATTAAGGTGAATTTTAAAAGTTTGGCGCATGCCAAAACCACCAGGAGATATGCTCACAAGTTGGGCTTGCACGTGCCAAGCGGATTTAAAAGCTGACCAGATATGTGTATATTTGTCACTGCACGCATAAATGAAAAGTTAAAAAGGTGCATAGTCTGGGTAAGGTATGGGCGTTCCTGGATTCAAACTTGTAATTTGCATGTAATACTTATACGCACTGGCGCACACTGGGGTCCCCTGCTGCGTAACTTTACTCCTGCTATGGATGACATGTAAATTGCAAAACCAAAACATCTATGCAGATCAGTGGGATTTTAAAGGTCAGGGCTAACAGGGGAGAAAGGAGACTATTAAACTAGAGTGATTTGGAAGTCCTATCCCTTATCTGGTAAAACTGGGAATGGACTGTGAAAATTGGTAATGGCATTGGCGCATGTGTCTTTTAAAATCCCCCCACTTATGCAGTAGAAGTTGCATTTGTGTGCATAGGAGCACGTCCACTTAAAGTTGCATACATGTGCGCATGATCAGGCTATTTTATAACATGCACACATATATACGTGCGTATGTTATAAAATTGCCGCATCCCTTGGCACGTGCCGACGAATGTATGCACATGTGCACCTGTGCATCGGTTTAAAAATTACCGTCATTATATCACTTAAAGCCAGCCTTCACACCTGACATACAACAGGTCTTTTTTAGCATTCACAATACCATGCAAAACAGATCAGATAAGAACTGGCAACAAATTATACTAGGAGGGGTATCAGTAGCAAAAATAAATAAATAAATAAATAAATAAATAAATAGGAGGTCATTATACCATTGGACAGGTTGCTAATGTGACCTCACATGCAGTATTGTGTCCAATTTGTTTATGCTGTATGTTTATATTTTGATGGTATGTATCAAATTTTGGAATCTGTCTTGTACAATTTATTTGAAAAAAGTAGAATAGAAACATATATTAAATAAATACAGTTCTGGAGATCTTATCTCCAGAAAGATATAGTTAGAATTGAAGCAGTCTAGAGGAAAGCAAGAGGAGCACACTGACGATGCAGGCTGGGGGAGCAGGAACTTGGAGATTGAGTGGGGGAGAAAGTTTGGACTCAGCAATTGGATGGTGAAGGAAGTAGGGACTCAGCCATTATGGGAAAAGAGAGGGGAGGCTTGACATTTGGGATAAAGGAGAGTGGGAACTTGGCAACTGGGGGGTACTCAGGAATATGAGACACAGATGAAACATTTTGGGTCTTCTGTAAGACACAACAAGAGTTGTCTGTTTTGTCTGCTGAACTGCCACCTAAATCTTCCTCTACGGTGAAGTTGCAAGCCCTTAATAGCATACTGCACTTGATCTTAACATTCCTCCTCTCCAGTCACCAGATCATTACTAGGTGTTATAACTTGTAGGAGTGTGAAACCTGGGACGAGGTGAGAGGTATCACCGCCCATAGGGAGGAGCCCTGTGAGCCTCACCGTTGGTAGGCATGGTCTCAGTGATTGTCAGATACAGCTGTGGAATAGAGTCTTTATTAGGAAGGAAGAAAGGCACAGCCTGAGGAGCGGGAGATGCAGTTAAAGTAAAGTCCTAAGCAGAGGGGTATAACCAAGGGTAATACCTCAGATGTGTAGATCGGCTAGATCTAATAGTGGTCCAAGAGCAGGGTATGCCAGGAAGTCTCTCAGCAGTGGTGACAATACCTCAGACGTGCAGATCCAGTAGTGACCCACGGAGTGGGGTATGCCGAAGACGTCTCTCTGTAGTGGTGATGCAGTAGTGGCCTGCAGCCCAGGGTATACCGAGGAATTCCTCACACAGAGGTGATGAGATTGTGTTCCGAGGTGCAGGAACCCGGATGAGGGTCCTGTAGCGATGGTGCGGTAATGACCTGCAGCTCAGGGTATACCAGAGTGGTTCCTACTGGGGATGATCAGTAGTGGCCCGAGGCACGGGCACCGGAGAGAATCCCACAATGAGGCTTGGTATAGTTGAAGTCCATAGTGGTAAGGTACTCACAAGAGGTGGTTCCAGGAGGGGTCCTGGGAAGCAGGAGCAGATAGCAGTCCAAGGCAAGAAGGCCTTCCAAGGAGCGGATAGCCAGAAACGAAGAAGGGCCCTCGAGGAGTGGATATCCAGAGCGTCTCACGCCAAAGTGCAGATTCTGGAACCGGAAGTCCAAAGGATAGAGCGGATTCAGCAACGAGGGAACTCCTTGCTAACTCGTCAAACCGTAGGGCCAGCCAGCTTAAGTACAGCAGCGGGATGACGTCATTCGGAGAGGATGCCCCCTAGGTTCCCGCCACGACATGTACAAGAGTGGCCCGTGCGCCTAGGTGATCCCTGAAGCAATATGGCAGTCGGCAGCGCCCACGCCATCCCGGGAACGCCAGGCAGGTCGGCGGTGGTTGGCGGAGGCCGCCATTCTTCCAACAGATGACAAGGCAGCAAAGAAAGAGGTGAGCATTAGTGGTCGCAGCTGTCTGCGACCGATGGGCGTAACCCTAGACTATTTAATGTAAATAAAATAACGTAACTTGCCTAAAAAAATTGCAAGCCATGTTATTGTACTGAAAGCTAACTATATGTCAGGAATTATAGCTCTCTTTCTCTGGGAGTATTAAGATGCTAACCTGGGTCCTGATATTTCCAGGGCTGGAAGTTAAAGGGCCAGAGTGGCCTGAACAAGTTCCCTTTTCCCTCATAACATGGGCACTAATCTTGGGGGTCTTGGGAAAAATACTTTTTCATTTCCATATTACTTCCAAGCACCTAATATATTGATGTCGGTTTTAATACATGCAAGAGATAAAAATGCAGTTCATTTATACAACATAGAAAAAAACATTATTTTAAAATTCATCTTCTCAATATTTCCATTGAAATAGCACAAGAATAATGAAGTAGCCTTGTTTCCTTCTAGTAAAACATTTTTATTTGCATTTTACAAAAAAAGAAGGGTTTTTTTTTTTAATTTGTTGGGAGAACTTATAGAGTAAAATTAATTTCAACTGAGTCTACAACAGAGATGAAACTGGTTTTCAAGGGCTGCAAGCCAGTCTGGTTTTCATGATGACCATAATATGCAAATTGGTCTATGTAAGTATATCTCATGAATATTTATAGCATATTGCCTAAAAACTAGACTAGCTTGTAGGATTAGAGATGGACACCCTTAGTCTACAATATACAACAGAGTACATGAAGCCATTCAACATAAAATATATCACCAAGCTAGCATTACAAAGCATATCATTCTATCAAGATTTACATGATTAAATCACTAGCATTTCCAACTGCTGCTATGCAAGACAAACATCATAATTGCATGTCCCATTATTCATTTCATCTTGGTTTACCCAGGCAGCATTTTTGAGCATTCATAACTTGCTCCTATTTGTAGCCCCCATCCCATTCTAGTCCTAGGCAGAGGGGCACACGGGGAGGGCCCCATGACAGAGGGAGGAGGAGGGAGAAGCACAGTTTCAAGGCCTTTCGGATTTTGTCTCTCTTGGTGCTCTCCTACTCATCAGTTCAATAAGAAAATACTCTTCATGCTCCAAGCTGTTCAAATTGGTGAAAAAACACAAGTCCAAAAACACAGCATACTTAGGTTAGTACACCAAAACTGTAACAAAACTCCACAGCACAAAATCATAAAATTGGTCTCTTTCCACCTCTCCTTCAAACAGGTCAGCTCTTTGGGAAAGGTACCTTCCACCACTCTAAGCCCTCCCAGTACCTGTTTGGCAGATGTAAATTGCTTCTCCAATGTCCTTTTCTCTTACTTTCACTCTCCTGTGTGTCTTGGGCTGATTTTTAGCTGAATCAGGCATTGACACTGGTGACCTTTCCCAGGCAGATTACCCTTTCTCCTGGTCCACCAAACTCTTCTCTTTCTCTAATGAACTTCCAGTAACTTCCACCCTGGAATTTTACTCCTCTTAAATCTATCTGGGACTGGCTCAGTGGGAGACAGTACATACACAATGAGAGAACAATGATCTATCAACAGCAAAATATTCTAATAAATGTTTAAAATATTTTAATACATTTCAAAAATGCGCAAAATTGTAACATCAAGAATTATGACAATACAAAACTAACTGCAACTTTCTCCCATTTTTCTGTAACATAAATACAATACTTCATTTGAAAACATTGGGGTAGATTTTAAAAAGGTGCACGCGGGCATACACGGATTTACGCACGTAACCTTTTGAAAATCCGGCCCTTCATGTATAATATAGCAGCGAGATACCTTTAGTCACATCTATACATCATCTAATAAAAATACACATCCATTCACTCCATATACAAATAGTCATGTGACGTACACTTACCTTCGCCATCCATACCTAACTCTATACAACAAATACCATATCACAACGACTCAGAAATAATAACTTTGCATTGCTCTGCGCAAAATCTACTATTTTTGTCTCTTCTCTGAGCTTCTCTTCATTGCTTTTCCAGCCTTCATTAGAAAAATTGGAGAGAGTTGCAGTTATGTATTGCTATTGATATATCATTGTTCTCTCATTGTATTTGTACTTGATGTATAATTGAAAGAACTACTTGTACCTTCTTGTATTAATTTACCGTTACGGTTTCAGTGGGAAACAGGTCATGTAGAACCCCTCTGGGGGAGTGGGCTCTAGCTCCCACGTAGGACTCTAGGCTTAAAATCCTAATCCTTACATCTCTCAAGTCCTGCTACTCAAATGGGAGCAGGGGGTTTTAAATCACTACTTTACACCTCCCAATAGTGCTCCTCCTTACCATACTGCCACTATCTGACAATCCCAAAAGACAGAGTCTGTTGAGACCCCAAACTTATTCAAGGGCGCTCATACCAGCCGAAATCACATCTTACATGCTTGTAAGGGCAGGGGCATTTTCTTATCAGCAGAAAATGGCAACCCCCTCTACGTATGTATGGTCCATAATCTGCAATAAGAACCACTATTAGTTTAATACATATAGGTCAGGCACAAAAAGAAATCCTATACATTCATAATATTTTAAAATATACAAATCAGGAAAAATGTGCATGAATAAAACACCTAGATCTGAAGATTCTTTATAACTTAATGTTCCCAACACTTTTACCTTGTAATAACTTTATTCATTCTAAAACTTTATTAAATTTTCAAAGAGAAAGCGTGCCTAATGTCAATATCCCCACTGGCACCTTTTCCAATAGAGAATTTAGTCTTTTACATAATTTAGGATGCTGAAGGATCCGCTCACTTCTTTTGTATTATAAAAAAGATCTACTGGCAGCCAGAATGCAAGGGCTTAACCTGTGTGGGAGGGGGCCGGCTAGATGGAAGACCAGTCCTTGTCTAGCCCATTGTCCTGCCTTGCAGTTCTGCACAGCTCCTGGTATGGTGTACCTTGATCCCAGTAATTTTGACATTTTCCAAGGGATTCCAAGCATATAAACTACATATAAATGCAAAAGTGGCATGTGCATGTGTATATACTATTTTATAAACATTGCGCTTATTTTTCCTTTACTGCATACATTTTATTGGGGATAAAGGGGGTGATCTAGGGGCAATCTGGAACAGGGTTCAAGCAAAAATTACTGTTTTGTAAGAGAGGTATGTGTACATATTACCAAACTAATTCATACACTTTTACACCTATTAATTGACTCGAACAAGTGAAATTGGACTTAAATTGCAGAAAACAGTTTTTGTGGAAGGCCTGGGTGAACTGGTGAATATATCGGTGAACAGGTGATTCCAAGTATGTGTACAAATAAGTATTTTCAAAATGGTATGGGTTGGATTTTAAAAGCTCTAGGCATGCCAGGCCTATTTTATAAAGGCCCAGCGATGCGCGTAAAGCCCCGGGATGCGTCTAAGTCCCGGGGTTTGCAAAAAGGGGCAGTCCAGGGGCAGAGCATGGGCGGTGGGGGCGGGTAGGGCCAGAGGCCTCTGATATAGCGGCCATTTTGCTGCTGGTTCGGAGGATCGCGTGCCGGCAGGCTGCCGGCTCGCGCTAACTGCGCCTGCCTCCAGGCAGGCACAAAAGGTTTGATAGGAAGTTTGGGGGGGGTAGAGTAGAGCTAGGGGGGGAAAGGTTAGGGGAAGGGGTGTACGCGCACGCACAGGTCTTAAAATCTACCCCTATATGTGCATAGGGCCTGATTTTAAAAAGCATTTACTCGAGTAAAACTTTCCCCATGTAAGTGGGTTTTTGAAAATTGCAACAGTATATGCCATTGAATTGCGCATAGGATTTACTCACTTAAGTGCACTTTGCTTGAGTAAATGGTTTTAAAAATTGCTACTGTAGCATGTTAAATTTTTGAGCATAATTCTTTTGAAAATTACCCCCACTCTTTATAAAATGCCTGCCTCGGTATATAAATCACAGTTATTATACATGCATGTTATATTTTTTGCACACCTAAAATGTATGTGCATATGTACATTAGGGATGTGCATTCGTTTAGAACGAATTAGGCAATTTCAATGAAATTTCCTAATTCGTCCTGGTTCGGAAGACCCGAATCCCGAAACGGATTTTCCTGAAAAAAACAAACCCAACCCAACCCTTCAAATTTACTTAATTACAACCCCCCAACCCAACCTTTCAAACTTACTTAATTACAACCCCCCCCCCACACACACACACACACACACACCATCCCGATCCCCCCCCAAGACTTACTGAAAACCCTGGTGGTCCAGCAGGGGTCCTGAGAGCAATTTACCGCTCCCGAGCTGTCAGGCCTCCTAGGAATCAAAATGGCGCCGGTGTATGGCACCGGTGTCCCTTTGCCCTTACCAGTGACAGGGGCTACCGGTGCCATTGGTCGGCCCCTGTCACATGATACGAGCAACAGATGGCTGGTGTCATCTTAGAAAATGGCGCGGGCCATCCATTGCTCCTTCCATGTGACAGGGGCTGGCCAATGGCACCGGTAGCCCCTGTCACATGGTAAGGGCAAAGCCCCACCAGCGCTGGACCACCAGGGCTTTTAGTAAGTCTTGGGGGGGGATCAGGATGGTGGGGGGGGTTGTAATTAAGTAAATTTGAAGGGGTATGGGGGGGGGGGTCATTTCCGAAAATGAAATGAAAAAGGTTTTTGGGTTTGGGGAGTGGACCGAAATGGTCCACCCTGAACCCGAAAACGAACCGAAAAAAAAATTGTGCACTTCCCTAATGTACATAACATTGGTAGAGAAAGTATGTGTTTTCTTGCATTGGAAATATTTGCACAAACTGAAAGATAGTTGCATATTTCTGGAACAGAAATAAGCTATATTTTATAAACTGTAGAGCTCCTGCCACACAGTTTATAAAATACTAGCATTAATTTCCACCCATCTACTCATGTGCACAAGTGCTTTATTGCAGATGGGGTTGAAAATTGGACTCTAAAGGTATTAACTATTTTCCCAAGAAAGTGTAACCCCTGGGTGGGATAGAATAGAACCCTGATGTTGTGTCTAAAGGTATAGAGATTTAAAATAGTCCCTATCTGCAGCCAGTTCTCCATGGATAGCTTACACTTCTGAGATCCAGGTCTTCCTATGGGAGAAAGAGGACCCTTTTGCATTATCTCAAGTATACAGCCCTTTTCCCAGTCTTTGTACACAGCACTGATCATTTCCACAGTTAATAACAGCAATGATCACATTGAGAGGCAATGTGGTTTCCAACTTCTTTATTGATAGTTGATAGCTTGAATAAAGATTATTTACAGCACTTAAGACCTGATGTACTAAGGTGTTTTTTTTCCCATTCTGTGTCTATGGTAAAAATGCTTAGTAAATGAGACTCTTAGATATCAAATCAAATTGATGAACAATAATGAAGATTAACAAATTTGTAACCTCATTCTTCTAGTAGAGTCTCTGAATTTGTGGAAGCCAATTCCTTAACAATTGATCTCCTTCTCCTTCCCAAGTACTCAGACTGAAGAAAGCAAAATCCTTCTTCCATCTCCAAAATGCATCACAATCTTCTCCCCACTGTAGAATGGTTAGAACTTAGTCCCAAAATACTAATCAGAGCACAGCAAGTCTCAGTTCTCATATCTGTCTTGTGGTCTTCCTAAATAACTTAGATCTCCTTCTGAAAGCACCAGTGGGCACTCTGCTCTCAAGTGCAGCACTCGAGTCAGTAGAAAAAAACAACGTTTGCATAACACCCTCAACTCTTTCCCTCTGGTAAAGGACAGGGATCCATTCCTCTCTACTGAAACTTCCACTCCTCAGGCTCTTCCTAGGGGAATGACACCTCTTCCACCCAATGGATTGGAAACTGAGTTCCTGGTACCAAGGGCTCTCAGTTTCAAAAGAATAAAAAATAGACCTTTACTCAAAAAGGGAGAAAAACCAAAATAAGAGACAGGAAGGGCAGAAAAATGTCTTTGTCCCCAAAAAATGAGGAGATAGGCAATGAAGAAAAACAAATTAAAAGTGAAACTCCTCTGCATTGGCTCACTGACTGATTTATCCAGTGGAGATATAGAGCAGTAGAATGTTCCTTACCCCTTGATCTAACCTTACACAGGGACTCCCCAAATCCTCTGTGAAGAGATACCAAGGATCTCACAGGGAACATAAGAACATGCCATACTGGGTCAGACCAAGGGTCCATCAAGCCCAGTATCCTGTTTCCAACAGTGGCCAATCCAGGCCATAAGAACCTGGCAAGTACCCAAAAACTAAGTCTATTCCATGTTACCGTTGCTAGTAATAGCAGTGGCTATTTTCTAAGTCAACTTAATCAATAGCAGGTAATGGACTTCTCATCCAAGAACCTATCCAATCCTTTTTTAAACACAGCTATACTAACTGCACTAACCACATCCTCTGGCAACAAATTCCAGTTTAATTGTGCATTGAGTGAAAAAGAACTTTCTCCGATTAGTTTTAAATGTGCCACATGCTAACTTCATGGAGTGCCCCCTAATCTTTCTATTATCCGAAAGAGTAAATAACCGATACACATCTACCCGTTCTAGACCTCTCATGATTTTAAACACCTCTATCATATCCCCCCTCAGCCGTCTCTTCTCCAAGCTGAAAAGTCCTAACCTCTTTAGTCTTTGAAAGATTTCAAAAATGGATCCTAACCTCTTTAGTCTTTGAAGGATTTCAAAAATAGATCCAAAAGAATAAATAAGCAAAAAATATAAGTCGGACAAAAGACTGATCTCACAAGGGTAACTCAGGAAATCATCTAAAATGAATTAGCAAAACTAAATAAGAGGAGTCAGAGACACCCTACCTTCTGTGAGCATAACCAAAAATCCAACTAAAAATCCACACCCTAAAATGGTGACAGGGGTTACATGCTGCAAGAGTACACCATCTCCAACTCCCACATGGGGGAATCAAACTGAAATTTATTTTCACTAAATTTTTCGGAACCTCCCCAGCTAGTTAGTACACTCTTTCTGGTAAGGAAACCAGAGATTCCTTATACCAGCTTAAGCCAAAGCTTCTTATATCCCTGATGCAATGTTTCATGTGGTGATCTTGACAGAAGTACCTCACCTGAATTATTGCTTGGCTGCATTGGAGATTGTTAGAACTGCTTGCTTTATAGAGCAGTGCTTCACAACCGTCTCCTATAGGCTGTTTTGTTTGGCTGGCTGCGGGGTAGGCCATGACCAACCGCTCCCTCCAACTCACCCCAGCACTTTCATGCACTCCTGATATGGTAGGTAAGAGTGCAATCCAGCAGGCCCCAGCTCCTGATATGGCTCCAAAACCATCTGCACACTGCCATGTTCCTGTGCCTCCTCGGGGTCTCCATAGGCAGGAGCGCGTACTTAAAGAGAGAATGGTAAGAAAAGCCCTGTGGTGCTCAGTGATGAGATCAGCAGGCCTTGACTACTTTAAGCGCAGCCTGGGCTGCCTATCGCTGCCTCAGCAATGGGTCTCCTGCCTTGTGCACAGCGTGTTGCTTCCATGTTCCTGTGTTCCTGTACTCTCTTGTCCAGCCTGCCTCATCCAGCTTTGTCTCACTCAGCCCGTTTCACTGCCCAGTCTGTATCATTCAGTCCTGCCTGATAGTCATCCAGTATCTCATTGTTTGTCTTCATCCATCCTTGTTTTGATCTCCTGGAACTGACCATAGACTTGGACATGACCATATTTGCCTGCCTCCTGGAACTGACTATACTTGCTTGCTGCCCACCCTGACTCCTGGCCTATTTATGATATCTCCAGTCTGTTGCCTATCTTGACCCCAGTGTGTCCTTGGACTCTTGTTCTCTTTCTCTATAACCCTAGGGACTGACCTAAGTTCTGCTGGCCGCCAAAACCCAAAGGCTCAACCTGTGGGCAAAGTGGTTGATATAGATGAAGCTCCAGTCTGTCCTGCTTCAGGGTGTGTTCACAAGCTGTCTGCATAGGCCTCGTAGATTCACCTACAAGGCTTCGTTAACTATGCCATAGCACAAAGGCTCACTCCCATGCCACTCATCACAGAGGCACCCCTAGCCAGTCAGGTACCCGGATTACCACAATGAATATGCATATGAGAGATATGCATATACAGTGTATGTTAATTTATTTCATTCATATTCATTATGGATATCCTGAAAATGAGACTGATTAAGTGTGCCTCCAGGAGAGGGTTGGGAAACACTGATATAGAATATTGTTGTTTTTGACAACTTTCTCCAATAGTATGTAAAGTATTTTCTGCACAGTGATGACAGTGATGAGGCAGGAGGAGCAAGGTAGCTTGTAACCTAGTATTGCATTTATGACTTTTGGGTCAATTACTCATTTTGCACTCTTCTTCTTCTCCTTCCCCCTTCCTCCCCTGGTCCTTTCCTATTGTCCTCCTCTTGCCTCTCTTTTCCCCTGATCTCCTCCTGTGGCTTCTGCATACCCTCCATCTTCACACCTTCTCCCCCTCCTGCTTTCCCCTACTCATCCTTCCAGACCTCTGGCCCTTCACCTCCCTTTTCATTCTCAAGAGTACTAATATTGGGCCTTTTTATAAGCTCCTCCGTTCCTATCTCCCCTGATTCTTCCACCCACTCTTCTTGTCCACTGCACCATAACCTTGCCCCATTAACACATCTTGCATGCTCCTTCATGCCCACATACATCCAGCCACTTGCACACTGCATAAACACAGACACCAGGAAGGTTAAAACAAAGAGTCACAGGGCATAGAGAAAACACCCCACTCCAATAAGACTTAAGATGCCAAATGCCTATCTGCACTTTTCTAAATCTTTTTAAATGAACTCTCCAGCTATTGTCCTACTCCTCCTTCTCAGCACTGAACTCAAGAGCAGCATTTTTATCTGTTCCTTTAAAGGATAGGGACCAGGATCAGTTGTTTGATAACATGCATTCAAAATTTGTGCACAGGTTACTCTGCTGTGTCGATAGAATTCCACATAAGAATATAAGAACATAAGAAATTGCCATGCTGGATCAGACCAAGGGTCAATCAAGCCCAGCATCCTGTTTCCAACAGAGGCCAAACCAGGCCACAAGAACCTGGCAATTACCCAAAAACCAAGAAGATCCCATGTTACTGATGCAATTAATAGCATTCCCTAAGTAAACTTGATTAATAGCAGTTAATGGACTTCTCCTCCAAGAATTCATCCAAACCCCTTTTGAACCAAGCCACACTAACTGCACCAACCACATCCTCTAGCAACAAATTCCAGAGCTAAATTGTGCACTGAGTGAAAAAGAATTTTCTCCGATTAGTCTTAAATGTGCTACTTACTAACTTCATGGAATGCCCCCTACTCCCTCTACCAGCCGAAAGTGTAAATAACCAATTCACATCTACTCATTCAAGACCTCTCATGATCTTAAATACCTCTATCATATCCCCCCTAGCCATCTCCTCTCCAAGCTGAACAGGCCCAACCTCTTCAGTCTTTCCTCATAGGGCAGCCATTCCATCCCCTTTATCATTCTGGCCGCCCTTCTCTGTACCCTCTCGATCGCAACTACATCCTTTCCAAGATGCGGCGACCAGAACCGTACACAGTATTCAAGGTGTGGTCTCACCATGGAGCGATACAGAGACATTATGACATTTTCCGTTCTACTAACCATTCCCTTCTTAACAATTCCCAACACTCTGTCTGCCCCTTTGACTGTCGCAGCACACCGAGATGAATTTTATCCACTATGATGCCTAGATCTTTTTCCTGGGTGGTAGTTCCTAATTTGGAACCTAACATTGGGTAACTTCAGCAAGGGTTATCTTTCCCCATATGCAACACCCTGCACCTGTCCAAATTAAATTCCATCTGCCATTTGGATGCCCAATCTTCCAGTCTTGCAAGATCATCCTGTAATGTATCACAATCCGCTTGTGATTTAACTACTCTGAACAATTTTGTATCATCCGCAAGTTTGATAACCTCACTCATCGCATTCCTTTCCAGATCGCCTATATATACATTGAAAAGCACCGGTCCAAGTACAGATCCCTGAGGCCCTCCACCACCCTCCCTCCTCCACTGAGAAAACTGTCCACCCAATTCCACTCTCTGTTTCCTGTCCCTCAACCAGCCTGCAATCCACGATATGCAACTTTTCCCTATACCCATACAAAGATGTGCACAGTTTTAGTGAATAGCATGTAAATGCATGTTTTTATACATAAAAAGTTACATGGGAACTTGCACTGCTTTAGTGCATTGATCCCTTAATATTTCCATAAAAATTAATACTAAAAATGCATAATCCTTTCCTTTTCGTATAAGTAAGATCTCGATTAGTACTTCTAGCATCTATCATTTTTTCAAATTTCTGTAATTATAGTTTCTTCATGTGCCATCATCTACTATCGTACCATTAGGTCAATTTTCAAAACAATTGCTGACCACATAAATTAAACTGATTTTAAGCTAAGTCTAGTCAACTTAAATCTAAGCAGCAAAAGGTTTACTACCTAGAATTAGAATGCTCAAGTTTTGGGTGCCTAAACTTAGCTGGCTAGCACTGAAAATTACTGCTTAACCAGCTAAGCCCTCTCTTACCCACCCAATAGAAAAGTGAGGGCCGAGGGCCAACAGTCCCAGTCCTCCCTATGCAACCCCCTTCCACCTGCCTAAAATGAAAAGAAAAACCAGGGCCAACAACCCAGGGATGGTAACTATCAAACCGGCGAGCAGGCGCACATGTGCGCATGTTCATTGGCCCGCGCCCAGGGACGCAGCCATTTATAACTTGCACGTATATTATAAAATAGCCTGGCCACACACACATGTGCACCAACTTTTAAGTGGGTGTGTGTGCAAGTGCGCCCAAATGCCACTTCTACCTCGGGATTTTAAAATGCCATTGCCATTTCCAGTTTTACCAGTTCATCATCAGTTCGCACAGTTAAAAGAGAGGTCTTCCAAACCTCCCTAGTTTAAAACTCTTCACTCCCCCCCCCCCCCCCCCCCCCCCCGTTATCCTCAACCCTTAAAACCCCGCAGATCTGCCTATTTTTCTTTATTTTCTAACTTACACAGCATCCATAGCAGAAGTAAAGCTACGCAGCAGGGGGCCTCGCCATGTGTCAGATCATGTAAATATTTAAGCACACATCTCAGCTTCACACCCCGAAATGCCCATGCCCCATCCATGCTCTGCCCCTTTTTGAAAACTTCCAAGATGTGCATGCTGCAGCATTTACACTCGGATTTGGGCGACTTTTAATATCCGCTCAGCGCGCGCGAGCCAAACATATTCACACATCTCCTAATTAATGCGTGAATCAGGCTTTTAAAATTCACCTTTATGTGCCTAACTTCCTTTATCCAATATGACCCCCACCCCTGGTTATGTCTACTTTTTACGTCCTAAGTTTAGGTGCTCAACCCCAGCCAATTTTTAAAGAGGATGATTTAGATATGTGACTCTCAAAGTTAAATATCTAAATTCTTTGAAAACTGACCTGGGTTACTATAGGCAACAGAATGTTTGGTAGTAGATGTAAAATGGAAATGCAGTCCTGTAACCCTTTTTTCTCCCTTTGATTGAAAGTAAATCTGAATTACTTCAATAGTTGACTCGGACCCTTTCTTGCTATGATTTTGCCTTAAAAAATATTGAAATTCTGATATGTCATCATGATTTGAGAAATAGTCCTACTGTTAGACAGAGTAGGTGATCATCTCAACACTCCTATAGCTCCATATATAATGTATATGCAATTGTGAAATTAAATGACTTGACACAAGGTAAGATAGGTCTAGTAAAACAATTTTAACCCATTATCCTCTCTTCTTTGTTCTTTTCTCCTCTCCTTTTTGTTTTCTAATTTCTTTATCTTTTTCCTTTCTCCAATTTTTTCACATGCCAAGTCTAACCTTCAATGTTTTGACATCATTGGATGTCACTAAGTCTACTAAAGGAGTCTTGATATCATCATTGCAAGCAATTAGAGAAGGAGGAAATAACTATTGATGGTGAAAATGGTGACAAACTCAGAGCTTTGTTTAATTAGTGTTTGACTAGCACTGTAATTTGATAATGTCCTAGTAAATTTCAGTGTATAAGTTTGAAAACATCTCTAACATTCAGTAAACACTGGACACTAAAGCCTAAGCTGGTTGCCTTCTGCTGACCTAAGAAGTGTGGTAATACACCTTTAAACAGAGTTCACTGGAAACATGGATCAATATTGGGGTGACTACTGTTTGGACTGATATGAGCTAAGCTAAGTACTTTTTAAATACATATGAAAATAATTATAAAGCTATTTATCCACTCATTTGAAAGTTGGAACCAATGATTAAAGCCTTTTGAACAATGTTTACAGCTATAGACTGTTGGTTTAGTGAATGATGGTCCTTCATATATGTTTTCATTCACTCATACATTTTTTACTGGCTGTGAAATTTTTAATATTTTTAAAATTCAGGGACAGAAATATTGTATTTGTCGCTTCTGTATCATGTGGAATTTTTTGTTGTTACCATACAAATCAGTATTTCCTGATCATATATGCCTTGTAAATAATTATCACGGCCTGATGCTCAAATCCAGACCTGTACTTGTGTTCTGCCCTCAGCACCTCACAGCAACAAGAGACATCAGTAGTGGTTCTTAAGCATGCAGGAGCTACTTTTTAAAATACGTGTAGTCAAGTATGCCTCTCCTTCTTAGCTATAGCATGAGGATCAAAGTATGGGAATTATTAATGATCAGTATACCCTAGATCTTCTTTTGCTATATGAGTATTCTCCCTGTCAATCTTGCCTGCTCCATGGAAGATGGTGTGCCACACAACAACTTTGTTAATGTAGGTTGCCTTGGGCTTGAAAAGATGGGGA
Source organism: Rhinatrema bivittatum (assembly GCF_901001135.1). Taxonomy (NCBI): domain Eukaryota; kingdom Metazoa; phylum Chordata; class Amphibia; order Gymnophiona; family Rhinatrematidae; genus Rhinatrema; species Rhinatrema bivittatum. The sequence goes on along the minus strand of NC_042617.1, from coordinate 466,375,935 downwards.
AACTGATATAAATAAATACATTTAAAAAAAAAAAGGAAATAAAAATGTAGCAAGTGCATTCAATACTTCTGCTATAATATTTCTAACACCTATTATTAAGAAAGAAATAAGATATAATAGAAGTGAAGCATCACTAGTGAGAACAAAGCCCTTCTGCTCATATGTTGAAGTTATGGGATGCTTATGCCATAAGACAGCAATGTTGGTGTTTTGACTGCTGATTCAGTGGATAAAATGTATAGCTAAATCAATGGCTTACATTACTTGAAATGAGAGCTATTGATTTTTTTCAGATGATTCAAGTAGTGAAATTCCCAAAAGGAGTTTGCAAAAGGAAATGAAGTGAAGCATGACGAAAACTGCTGCTCTCAGTTTTTGCATGCCAAGTCTTAATGAAAACTCCTAAGAACCTGACACAGATTTGGAAGCTAGTAATGGCTAATGGCTGAAAAACTTTCTGTACAATATGTTGTCTTAGGTTTTTATAGTAATCAGATGAAATATGGACTCTTTGGGTTCTATCAGAAAGATAGGATGAGAACCAGTCAAGGATGGTAATACCAATAACACATTCCCTTAATCTGGATATCAAAATAGCATGGTCAATGGTATCAAATGCCACTGAAATACTGTATCAAGACACACTAAGATGTAGCTAGTGCCATTATCAAAGCCATGTCTGATCATGTCTAGATATGAAATAAGCAAGAATTTAGTGCTTCGACCAACGGTTCTCAACTGGTATGTCATGACACACCAGTGTGTCGCCAAGCACACACAGGTGTTTGCCACAGTTCCTGGTCTCCCACTGACCCAGCTGCTCCACCTACCCAAGCAAAATAGGTCCTCCGCCCAGGCTTAAAATGCTGATAGCCTGGGCGAAACGCAGCAGGACAGCTGGCGTCAGAGGCACCACTGGCTTAGACATTTCCAAACTCCAAACTGGAACTGATCAAGTACTTGGTGTTCCTGTATGAACTCATTTAGCTGCCTTAATACAGCAGATTCCATGATTTTAAACACAAAGGAGAGGGATGAAATAGGCCTATAATTCACTAATTTTTTAAAGATGTTGGCAGTGGGCATTCAATTAAAGACAGGTTTACCATTTTTTACATAACTGGAGAGATTGTTTCCTTTAGTCCCTTCAAAATGCAGGGATGGCATAGAAAGCAGAATTCATGTTTCCAATAATTTGGGAAATTTCCAGAGAAGTGGTAGATTGGAAATTCAGTCACTGGCATTCTTGCACATCAGATCGTTTAATTATTGGAATATTCTGGTCCAAGAAAGAGGAAGAGATTTTAGAAACCTTATCGATGAAGTGCTTCATGTATTGTACACATTATAATTTCTCCATAGATGTAGTAACAGTGTTCTCACTACACTGAGAAGGTGTCACTATGATTTTACAATATGGAAAAGCTCCTCGGGATTGTAATTAGCCTTTCCCAGCTGATTAGAAATGTGAGATTTCTTACATTATCTCAAGATTTATGGTACTTCGAGAAGTGTTCTATAATGACCAAGGGAAGAATTAGAAGGAGTTTTCCACTATATTATTTCTAACTGGTGTAAGGTCTTTCATGAATACATTAATTTGACTGAATACCAATTAGCTTTCTGAGGTTTTTTTTTTCTAGTAATTACTTTCATCAGGGCAGTCTGGTCTAGAGATTCCAGTATTAATCTGAGTCCTTTACTCCAGCTTCCAAGGAGGAAAAATGTAACTAGGAGGACAGAAGTTCCAAAGAAGACTTAAGCTGGTCTAATTCAAAGGAACTTCCCTTAGAGAAACTGCAGGAAGTCATGGCAGCAGGAATCTGATCACCTTGCATTGCAGAACTAATGGTTAACAAATAATGATCTGACCAGGGAACATGCATAATGTCTTGATCAGGAGGGCATGATTGTATCTTAGATGTATTTAAGAAAATCAGGTCAATAATATGCCCCAGTTTGTGTATAGGGGCATTAACAATTTGCTGCCAACCTAAGGAAGACATAAAATCTAGAAATTGTAAAGTGCAGCCAGCAAGAGGCAGTGCATCAACATGTAATTAAAATCACCAATTATGTGCATGTTATTAAGATTAGCTTTAGATGTGTTTAGTATTAAAAAAAAAAAGGGGGGCGGGGGAAATTAGCAAACACAATAGGAAAACAAAAGATCACACAGAGACTAAATGCAAATGAAAAAAAAGGATCAACATCTCATATGGACAGCCTTTACCTAACAACTCAACAGACATAGAAAACTGATCTTGTAAATAATTAGTAACCCCCCCACCTTTCCATTTTTCGCACGTCAGCAGTATGACCTAGAATGCATAGCTAATTCACTAGTGCAATATCTGTATTAAGAAGCCGAGATTGAGTAATGCATAGAAAATCTAGAGACTGGTTAATCAGAATATCATTTTGAGCAGGAATTTTCTTCCTTATGGACTGTCCATTAATAAGCATAATTTTAATTTTATAATTAGAGGGGAGTGGAGGACTTGGTGTGTATGCACTGTAATTAAGTTAGATGGGCAATGCGGTTGTTGCAGGTACATACAGTTGGTGAGATAACCATATTTCTGCATTCCTAGTATCACGGAAATAGTGCATTCTTCAAGAGATGAGGTTGAGCAATCAGGATTAGCTGCTGAATAACAAGACGTAATGGCCTCAACGTGCCTCGGCACCCACAAAGGAGCTCCTTTGTTGCACGCCTTCATGCGTGCATGCATCTCCGGTGCAATGCGCTTGAGACGTTCTTCACCAACTCCCCCCCTACGATGATAACATCAGTGGTGGAATGGGCTACAGCCCCTTGCTGACAGCCCGTGGGCAGGAGTCCAACAAGGCTGGCATGACCGCTGCGCTAGGGGCTATTGAAAACTCCAGCCCAGATGGTCCGGCAGTGTTGAAGCAGGCAGAGGGTGAAGACAAGGCTTTTGTGGCATCCCTCACCAGCTCTTCGCTACCCAGCCCGCAATGATAATATCAGTGAGGGGGTGGGACTACAGCTCCTTGCTGACAGCTGACCTGGTGTGCAGGAGTCCAATAAGGCCTGCATGATTGCTGTGTTTGGGGCTGTTAAAGAGACAAGCGATCTGTAATAAACTGACCAGTTCTCTTCTTCTCGTAAGGCATTTTCTTCAGCCACTGACTGCTGCCTGCAGCTGAAGAAGCAGAGACTCGGGGCACCCATGTGCCCAGTGCTAACGACACCTCTGATGATAGGGTCAGACCTGAAGAAGAAGGGGGAGGGACAAATAGATCAGGCCTGGGGCAGGAGAGCGTGAAATGGAGGAAATAGGACATGATAAAGGGGGGGGGGGGGGAGAGGCAGTCTACTTCATTTTAATGTATGCCTGAGGGAATTCTACAGCAATAAATTAAAATATTTGCATCATTGAGTAATAACTTTCTGCATTGCAGTTTAAATAAACTCAAATGCACTGATTATATTTAGGACTTCTACTTTTATGTGTTTTACAATTTTAAATGTAAGGTTTTATTTTCTAGTTAATTAGGGTTCTTTGAGGGTACATACAATTCTTGAGGTCCATATTTAAAAGCCATTTTAAAAGCTTTTTTAAACTAGGCCCACCTAGTTACTCGAGGTGAGGTTTAGATATTACTGTAGGGGTTAGGAGCCACTTTGACATTCAGAGTGAGACGTACGAACAGAACAGTGCTCTCTTGTGAAGATTTGATGTTCTTCAGAGAGAGGAAACTCACCCAATGATGAGATTTGTACAGTGTTCTCTCAACCTAGCTTGATGGACTCTCTACCTGGGTAACATCAAGCTAGATTGAGAGAACATTGTACAAATCTCATCTTTGGGTGAGTTCCTCACTCTGAAGGACATCAAAACTTCACAAGAGAGCACTGTTCTGTTCGTACGTCTCACTCTGAATGTCAAAGTGGTCCCTAACCCCTACACTAATACTTAAACCTCACCTCGAGTAACTTGGTGGGCCTCCTATAGAGGGATAAAAACCTAACTACTATGAAGACCTTCTAGGAAGGAATTACAACAATTGTTGTACTTACTGCAAAGTGGGAAAAAGTTGCTCAGGCCCCAGCATTCAGGTTGGATTGTGCCTGGGTCCAAACTTTGCCAGAGGGCAAGGCCTTGTTTTCTTTTTTTTGGACTGTTTTTTTAATGTTTGATCTGTTTTTTTCACATGAATGAAACAATTCAAACATTCCATGAACCAAAATTCATGGGAAAAAAAAATCCTTAAAACAAATTGAAAAACAAAACCACATTTTTTTTCCCTGCACATCCCTACTATCAGAAGCTGTCAGAGGCTGCGCTGAAAGGTTATTAACAAAGTAGCTTTTGCTTTGAGCACTACCACTCAGCAGCTGTGTTTGAAGCACCGGGAACAAGGATCTGGGCACCTCACTCTCAGATGAAGTTTCAGAAGGGGTCCAGGTGCGGGGGGGGGAGCAGGCAGTTTGGTATAAGTAACTTCTAGATGGATGGGTTGGAGGGAACAAATAGTTATTTTATAAATGAAAGGGGGAGGAATGGAATTGGGGAGCCTGGCCCCTTTTTTTAATATTCTGTAGAGAGTAGGGGTGTGCATTCGTATTGAACATAAATGTAAAACGCTACTTTTTTTTTTTTTAACTTAAAAAAGTGATAAGACATAAACGATCGGATTTCCAACTTATTCAACATAGCTATGTTGAATAAGTTGGAAATCGCGATTGTTGATCCAAAATAAAAATTTAAACCCCTCACCTTCCTTAATCCCCCCCCCAAAGACTTACCACAACTCCCTGGTGATCCAGCGAGGAGTGAGGACGCCATTTCTGAAAGCCTTTCCGAGGAGCATGTGACGTCGGCGCCACGTCGGAGTGACGCGGCGTCACGTGATTCCCCGCGGGTTCGCGCCGGAACGCTCGTTCGGCCCAAAAGGAACTTTTGGCCAGCTTGGGGGTGTCAGGAGGCCCCCCCAAGCTGGCCAAAAGTTCCTTTTGGGCCGAACGAGCGTTCCGGCGCGAACCTGCGGGGAATCACGTGACGCCGCGTCACTCTGACGTGACGCCGACGTCACATGCTCCTTGCAAAGTTGGTCAGAAATGGCGTCCTGACCCCGCTGGACCACCAGGGAGTTGTGGTAAGTCTTGGGGGGGGGATTAAGGAGGGTGAGGGGTTTAAATTTTATTTGCACATATGGACATATACTCAACTCATTGAATTCTGTTTATGTCCATATTGACCGCAAATGGGACCCCCTTTGGACATATGAACTTAAACTTTTGCTCTGCACATCCCTAGTAGAGAGTCAGGGTGGTAGAGGAGCAGTCTAATGATACCATAAGATACTTATTTTAAGTATTAAAGATCAGGCCACAGAAAATTTAATATCTTAGCTTTTTTGGGATGTTAATAGCACCACTGCTTATCCATCTGGCTATATATAGCCACGGAACTTAAATCCCTAACATACGGGCCGATACAGTACAGTGCGCTCCGACGGAGTGCACTGTTAACCTGCCATTGGATGCACGTTTTCCCTTACCCCTTATTCAGTAAGGGGTGGAAAACGTGCGTCCAACCCGCCGAACCTAATAGCACCCTCAACATGCAAATGCATGTTGATAGCCCTATTAGGTATTCGCTCATGATTCAGTAAGTAAAATGTGCAGCCAAGCCGCACATTTTACTTTCAGAAATTAGCGCCTACCCAAAGGTAGGCGCTAATTTCTTCGGGCACCGGGAAAGTGCATAGAAAAGCAGTAAAAACTGCTTTTCTGTGCACCCTCCGACTTAATATCATGGCAAAATTGAGCGTCGGCTGTCAAACCTGCTGCCACTCCGGGCCAAAAGGAGGCGCTAGGGACGCGCTAGTGTCCCTAGCGCCTCCTTTTGCCCGTTTCTACCGCCGGACCTAATTTAAATACTGAATCGCGCACACAGGTGAGTGGCCTGTGCGTGCGCCGGGAGAGCGGGCGTTCGCCCGCTTTCCCGCGAACTTTACTGAATCGGCCCGATAGCTGGTTAGGATTTTTTGTTATCCAGCAACATATAGCCAGATATCTTTAAGCTAGTCTATTCAGTCGGATATTTATCCAGTGAATATATGGCACAAGTTATCCATCTAACTGTAGCCGGATAACTTATCAACTAAACGACTTGCTGAAAATAGACCTTCGTGTTTATTGGCAGTTTCACTGTGCAGGTACTATTCCTGTGTACCTTTTCTGGTTGAATCAAATATATACATTTCCTTAACATAAATGTACTGTCATAAATTGACTGGTACTGCTGTGTAAGGTGAAGAAGCATACTTAGAAATATAGAAGTCAATAATTATTCAGTAGGCCAATGAGCAGGAACACTACCAAGGTAAAGTAACCCAGATAGCTTTACCTGGATAGTCAGCAGAATATACACCGAATATACCTAGATAAAATTATCTACATATAGATAGTTTTTCTGATCAGATTTACCTAGCTAACTTAAGCTGGATACCAATGAATACCAGTGTTAACTGCCTAAAATTTAACCATACCCCAGAACTCCTCCATCACTGCCTTGGTTTATCTTGCTAAATTTTGTGTGGGTAATGAATTTCATTCAAGGAGATACCATTTGCTCATCTCTACATGCTAAAAGGTATCCTGGGAGTCACAAAGGGAAAGCTTCTCACATCAAAAGTCATTGTAAAGGCAGACCATGGAAACAGTAGAAACTGCTGGCATGAACTATAGGCCCCAGTCTATTTAAGGATAACTAATTTGTGAAAGAACAAGACCATCTCAGACTGCCAGGGTCTTTCATCCACACATATGCACCCCTTCTTTCTCTCTCTCTCCTGGTTCACCTTTCACTTATTTAAAAGCACAGCTTCTCTGTAATTTCAACTTGTACCAAACATGTAATAGCAAATATTCATTACTGCACGAATATCTGCTTTTGTGTCTGTCTTTTTCTACTGAAGCCGGCCCCATCTTGTGCTACGAACACCATTCAGGGATGCCATGGGTCTGGGTCTGGGTCCGAGTCTAGATAGGGGGGGGAGAAGTTAATCTCCAGGGCCCTTGCGCAGTCCCCAAAAATAAATCGAGGATGCCAGTGGTGTTCAAAATAAAGTCTTTACCGCAACTTATATAAATGGCATCCAGTCCAATATCTAAATCAGCATCAACCAAGAGTCACCCTGAAAAAATGGTTTCTCCCTGTGACTATCCATGCATGCTTGAATTCTGCCTCTGGCTCCTACAGCCTTCTTTTCAGTGAAAACATATGTTCTCACATTCCTTTTGACCTTCCCGTCTTTTAGCTTGCTTTTCATTCTATGGAAACTGCTGTCTTCTAGCACCTTATTGAAGCTTGCTAGATATCTGCACTGGAAGTTGCAGAATAGAAGACATAAAATAAGTAAATAAATAAATAAATAAATAAATATTTAATTGCTTGTGTCATACGGTATTTCTGTTTTTCCCTTCTTTCTTCTAGAGCAGAGCTTCCCAAACCTGCACTGGAGACCCAGCAGCCAGTCTGAATTTCAGGATATCTACCATAAATATGAGATAAATTAGCCTATGCTGGGTTTTCAATATATGTAATTTATCTCTTGCATCCTCATTGAGGATAAATGCTACTGTAAATATTCATTAAGTTATTGTTATTAAGTTATTAAGTAATTATCCCTGTACAAATCTTTACGCCCCACCGTTCCTTTTTTTCTCTCTCCCAGTTATCTTATCCCTGTTTTTTGTAACTGCTTCCCCTTGCACAAGTTTAGTTCTACTGTTCTATGCACCCCTGTTACTATGTAAACCAGCATGATGTGACTTGTTCATGAATGCCGGTATATAAAAAACCTAAATAAATAAATAAATAAATAAATCAATCAATCAATCAATCTTGAAAAGCCAACTGGCTGTGGAGTTGCTGGGACAGGTTTGGGAAGCCCTGTTCTAGAGAGTACATCTTTAGCACCTTAAATTTCCATACAGCATTTTGGTGTTCCTCCTTTGAATTGATTCCCCCTTATCAATGTCTTTTAGTAGATATAGTCTCCAGAAATGAACATAGTATTCAAAGTGAGATCTCACCAGATTACTATACAGAGCTAAAATATTTTCCTAGGAATATCTCTGTCACCTAAACATTTTGAAAGGTAAAAGATGAACCAAGGGAGAATAAAATTAAAAAAACAATCCTTTTCCTCATTTGTTTAATAAACTTGGATATGTTATACTTTGTTATGCATATGTCAGTGGAATGAAACTTGGCTTACTAAATGAAGCAATAAGGATGGTTCTTGCTTAACATTTTCTGCATGCTAGCTGATTTGGAAGTTTTTATCTCAACTTTGAATGAAAAAGTGAAGGTTTAACCTTTCTAGCTGTGTTCTGCTGGCTTGAGTTGTATTTATATCTCTATGTTAGACTCCTTGCTTCATAGAAAGGTCTGGTTCATTTTCAATTTAAAAAGGCTAACCAGTTTTATATATTATATCCATTTTGCCAAGTCAGCTATCCTGTGACAAAAGTTAATGCTAATGTGGGGGCACCATCATTTTTTAACCTTCAGTTACAATGAACCGTTTGGAAGCACATTTGGGTAAGTGAACACTTGTCGGTGTCGGCAGAATTTAGATTAAACTTCTTTGGTCATTGGAGAACAGTGTGAAAAGCCAGATGGCAAAGCAGGTGGTAAAATACATTCTGTGAAAAGTTAATGACTTGAAATTTGTAAATATATTCTAAGCCCCTAAAAGATCTATTTGTAAACCCCAATCTTTTGCATTCCACTGCATTATTGATTTTGAGATCAACCAACAAATTTTAAAAGGGAGAGTATTTGCTGAAGATGCTGGTGAGAGAACAATACATCATAATGTTCTTCAATCATGTACTCTTTTATTGCTGATAATATTTGCTAGTCCTATGTAGATATTATTGGCAGCCTTGGCAAAACAGAAAATAATATACTTGCAAAGCATACAAAGTAAGCCATAATGCACATCTTAAATACAGTTAGTATTATTATTGCTACATTGCCACCCATTAACATATTGCTGTAATAGAAGGCTTGGATTTGCTATTAAATTGTGTAGGCAGAGAGAAAAAAGTTAATGACTTGATTTATAATGTAATAAGAGCCTTTGACATTTTATGGGAAGAGAATCATACTTTTTTCCGGCCTTCTGAATTAGAATTCTGAAACTTGTACTGAATAACCAAAGGCCTCATTTATAGTAATAGCATTACAAACACCTTAAAGAAATTTTACATGTATACAAATAAAGAAGTAGGGACATCAGGCCAAGCTTTGGAAAGGGGGGAAGACTATGAGGTGTGGCTATGGTAGGGGTATGCTTGGGGGAATGGAGGGTATAGGTGGAGAATGTGGGCTGGGCTAGGGTGGGATTGGGAGATGGAGGAATGTGTTAGGTGTGTGGAACTATGTATGGGAAGGGTATAGGCTTGTGTATATTGTAGGTTTATGTAGAAAGTATCTAGGAAGTGGATGTGGGGTGGCTGTAATAGAGTGTGGGTTTTTTGGAGGGGTGGGGGTATATGGGGGGGTGGGGGTGTGCCTGTTTATGTGTATGTAGTGAATCGGTTATGAAGGAGTGTCTGGGGTGTTTGTGGATGGAATTTGTATACATTTGGGTATGTATAGGGGTTGTGTGTAAATTGGATGTTTGTGGAGGGGTATCTGGGGTATGGTGTTTATGTATATGTGGGAGAATATATGTGGGTGTATGTAAGTGTTGGCATGTGCGTTGGAATGGATGAATATTTTGTACATTTATGTGTGTGGGAGTAATGTGTGGCAGGATTGTATGTGTAAGGGACTTGTGGGGTATAGGAATGGCTGTGTGTATAGGTGGGGTATGGCTGGGGCAAGTGTGGGTATGAGGGATGTGGGTATGGAAATGTGTGTGGGGCAGGTGAATTGAGAAGCTGTGTTATTTATTTATCCTGTCTCTATGGTGATATATCAAAAAAAACCTAATATCGTGAGAAAATCAATCAAAACAAAAATATATACTTTACTTATTTCTCACCTGGGACTATGGACTTATATATTACTTATACTGTATAAGTTCAGCAACCCTCATAATGCCGCATATAACTGCGCCCTGCAGTGACAGGAAGATTTCTTTAAATTCAGCGCTGATCTCAGATATTTACCTGTATATCTACACTCAAAAGCTTGCTGCACCCCTGAAGAAGGAATTATTTCTGAAACTCTGCAGTGTCGGGCGTTTCGACAGTGAGCGGCGCAGACTACCTGATAGGAACCCGTTTACAGAAGGATGACACAACAGCCCCGGCCGGGGCATGGGAGCATGTACCTGAAAAGGACCTTTCAGACTACAGTTGTATGCGGCATTCGGAAGGGATTGTAACAGGGTTGTTACTCTGATTTCACTTATAAGTTAAGTACTATACTAACTTCTTTCAAGCTAAAAAAAAAACAAGCCAAAAAACTGCATAGCTTGACTACAAGACAATAGTATCTTTAAGCAACCGATGATTATAACTTTGCACTGTAGAAGCATTTTCTGCTCTCATTGGTTACCCGGTGTACTATCCAGGAACTGAGTGCATTATGAGGGTTGCTGAACTTATACAGCATAAGTAATATATAAGTCCATAGTCCCAGGTGAGAAATAAGTATATATTTTTGTTTTTCTATGGGGATATAGGCATGAGTGAGTGTGGAACAGCCGTATGATATGTGTGTGTATGTATGTATGTAGGAGGTGCATGTATGTGAGTGGGGAGGGCATAGGGTGTAGTACTGTATGGGGATTGTGTTTGTGTGTGGTGAGTGCATGTAAGGGGATATGTGGGAATGGTGTGAATCTGTATATGAGTTGGGGGAAGGTCAATGTGGTAGGTTGGGGTGTGTGTGTACTTTAGAAGCATATTTTTGTGCCATCCTTTGCCAGTGCCTTCTGTTATTTTCCATGTCTTCATCTCTCTCTGCTTGTGTTGCTCTTTGGCAAAGTTCTAGAAGGGTGAGGAAGGAGAGAGACTTTTGGAATGGAGGCCTGGTCATCATTCTAACAATTTGAACAGCTTTCTCCATAGAAAGCAATAGAATTTTTTCTCATTGAAAGCAATGGAGATTTTATTTGGAGACTTGGTTCTATAAAAATACTGATCTGATGTTTCTGGTTTTCAAATTTGTCTGAGATATTCATATTTTCTTTCTGCATACCAAATTTGATGAATTTCCATCCCTTATTTGGAGAATTATTGTGCCTTTTAATTTATTTTTTCCAATATGACTTATTTTGGAAATAATAAATTGTGTAAAGCAGCAAAAAACCTAATCATAGAAACATAGAAATATGACTGAAGAAAAAGGCTATATGGCCTATCAAGTCTGCCTATTGACACAACTACTGAGCTCTACAATCCTTACCACTCTCTTTTATTCAGGTACTGTCCTTGTCTCTACCACTACCATAGGAAAGCTGTTCAATACATCTAACACTTTTTCTGTAAATAAATATTTCCTTAGATTATTTCTGAGTCTACCCCCTTTCACTCTCATCCCATGACCCCTCATTCCAGTGTCTCTTTTCTGTTGAAAGAGACACTGGAATGAGTGCATTGATACATCTGAGATATTAATGTGTCTATCATATCATCCCTCTCACCTTTCCTCTAGGGTATACATTTTTAGATTTTTAAATCTATCCCCATATGCTTAACAATGAAGATTACTTACCATTTTACTAGCCACCTACTGGGTCAACTCCTTCCTGTTTATATCTTTTTAAAGGTTCAGTCTCCAGAACTGTATACAGTATTACAAATGAGGTTTCACCAGGGACTAATAGAGGGACAATATCAGCTCCTTTTTTCTAACAGTTCTCTCTTTATGCACCCAAGCATCTTTCTGGCTTTAGACATCCTCTTATTCACCTGTTTAGCCACCTTGAGATAATCAGGTACAATAACCCTCAGATCCCACTCTTGTTCCATGCAAAGAAGAATTTCATCCCAAGTCTGAACCACACTATTGGTTTTTTTTAATCCAAATACATGACTGTATTTTTTTAGCATTAAATCCTAGTTGCTAGATGCAAGACTATTCCTCAAACTTAATTAGATCCCTCCTCATGTTATCTATACCTCTCTTCCTGTTGCAGATTTTGGTATCATCCACAAAAAGGCAAACGTTTCACCATAGCCCTTCCTCAATATCATTTATGAAAATATTGAAAAGAATTCTACCAAAGACTAGGGACCAATCACTGCAGCCACTAGTAATGGCTTTTTCTTCAGAGTGAGCTCTGTTTACCACTACCACTCCTCTCCCACTCAAAGAATTTCTAACACTTTAGGGCATACACTAAGGGATAGATTTTAAAAGATTATGGATGCCTGATTTTATAACGTGCGCGCATGTTATAAAATCGGGGGTCAGTGCGTGCAACGGGGTGCATAATTGTGCAACTTGCGTGTGCCGACGCCCGCGGCCTTCCCCCATTCCCTCCCAGGCTGCTCCGATTTCAGAGCAGCCTCGGAGAGAACTTCCCAACTCCCTAGCCTAATCCCACCCCCCCCCCCCCGACCTTTATTTTACCTGTTGCGCCTCCTGGCACACGATCCTCCAACACAGCGGCAAATGACCTCTGTACCGGAGGCCTCTGGCCCCGCCTCTTTTTCGAAGCCCTGGGACATACGCGCATCCAGTTCAGGTCTGGAGCCCATATTTCAAAAAGGATAAGGACAAGATGGAGGCAGTCCAGAGAAGAGCAAACAAAATGGTGTGGGGTCAGTATCAGAAGACTTTATAAGAAGAGACTGAAGAATCTAAACATGTATACCCTGGAAGAGATGAGGTGCACGGGAGATATGATTCAGACCTTCAGATACCTGAAAAGTTTTCTTTTATTATATTGTTATTGGCAAATTAAACAAACAAATGAATAACATAACCAAGATAGAGAGCATAAAGGTAAATACAAAGGTAACTGCAACAAAAAAAACCCCTATAAGTCCATGTTAAACTGGAACTAAAATTAGGAAACAAAAAAGGAAATATTATATTCCAGCTTGCTAGACCATTAATTAATCTGTCATGATACCCCAAATACATCCATTTCCTTTTTATAATTATAATTAATTATTTTATTGAGTTTAATTAATATTTACAAGAAACATAAAATAAATACCAGATTATCAACTGGCACAATTAGAAAGAGAAGGAAAACACATTACCTAAATATAGCCCCCATTATTAGAACTGCCTCACAATACATGACTCTCTCAGTACCCAGCATCTGAATTTACCCAATAGATTTATCCATCAAGAAAGTTTCCAACTGTAATGGATCTTCAAAAAACAAAATTATTTCTCTGATAAGTAGTAATATACTTACATGGAAATCTTAAGTAAAAGAAAGCACGGAGTGAAAGAACACGAAGTTTTAATTGAAGAAATTGCTTCCTTCTGGTCTGCATCTCCCTAGATACATCAGAAAAGACCAATACTCTATGGCCACAAAATAAAGGTTCCTTATACTTAAAGTATTGTTTAAAAAACACTTCTTTATCCACAGTCAATGGAAAGGAAACAACAAAAGTGGCCCTGGTGGAAACATTATCATCAAACGTTTGCCAAAAAGAAGAGAGATCTGGATTGAGGACAGGGAGTAGAATATCTGCCTCCCCTGTCCCGCTACCAGAAAACCTCATTTTCAGGCCGATACAGTACAGTACGCTCCGGCAGAGCGCACTGTTAACCCAAGTTTGGACGCGCGTTTTTGACGTGCTAGCTTTACCCCTTATTCAGTAAGGGGTAATAGCGCGCCGAAAATGCGCATCCAACCCCCTGAAACTAATAGCCAAGCTGCACATTTTACTTTCAGAAAGTGCTCAGAAAAGCAGTAAAAACTGCTTTTCTGTACACCCTCCAACTTAATATCATGGCGATATTAAGTCGGAGGTCCCAAAAGTTAAAAATAATTTAAAAAAAAAATTTAAAATCAGCCCTTTCCTGGTCGTCTATGGGAAGCAACTTCGACCGCCCTTGCCTTCACCCAAACCCAGTGCACTCCCGGCAGTTCAACTTTCAGCCCGTCAGCTTCTTTCCTTGTGGACGTCTATCCAGGGGAAGATCCGTAAAGCCACCCAGTCCACCAAGAAATGGGCGGATAGGCATCGTCAGCCAGCACCTATCTTCCTCCCAGGAGACCGTGTCTGGCTTAGTACCAAAAATCTACAGCTACGTATTCTGTCTCGAAGACTAGCTCCCAGATTCTGTGGGCCTTTCCGAGTCGCCGAACGAGTGGGAGCAGTCTCATACCGACTATGCCTACCCTCCTCCATGCGCATACATGATGTGTTCCATGTGTCATTGCTAAAGCCTCTTGTTTTATCCAGATACCACTCCCAGGCTCCTGAACCATCGGACCCTTCAGTACCGGACGAAGTTATGTATCAAGTACATGAGGTCTTGGATGTCCGGTTTCACCAACGCCAATGGGAGTACCTGCTTGCCTGGGAGGGTTGCGGACCCGAGGATAATTCTTGGGAATCAGCCTGTAACATCCTCAACAAGGACTTATTACGGCAGTTCCATCGGGCCACCCGAATAAACCCAGACCAGCTAAGAGGGGCCGTAAGAGGGGAGGTACTGTTGTGGTTCTGGCCGCGACCGTCGTGACCAGACCCTTACCTCCATGTTCCTGGACCCGTTCCCACTTTCGTTGGCCTAGTTCGTGGCCTGTTCAGCGGTGTCCCCGCGAGGGCCGCGCCGCCAGGAAGCCTCCCATGGACGCCCTGTCTCTAGGCGAGCGCACGCGCCACTTGGGCGCTTTTCTAGGCCGTTTCCTGCCAGTGGTGACTCCGCCCAATTCCTGATGTCAGATGCCGCGGCCTTGATAAGCCGGCCGTGGACACTCAGTCTTTGCCTTGCAACAGGTTTACCTCCTGGTTCCCTGTTGTGTTGTGCCCCGGAGTGACCTGCCTTGCTATTCGCTCCGTTCCTGCTTGCCTGCTACAGTACCTGCTTGGTTCCTGCTTGCCTGCTACAGTTCCTGCCTGGTTCCAGTACCCGAGTCCTGTTACAGTTCCTGCCTGGTTCCAGTACCCGAGTCTTGCTACAGTTCCTGCCTGGTTCCAGAGCTCGAGCCCCGTTTCAGTACTGACCTATTGTCCTAGTCTGGTTCCAGTTCCCAGTCCTGATCCTCTACTGCCTAAGTCCCAGTGGCCGGGCCTCTACGGGCTCCTCCCAGGGGGGCTTCAGCTTCCAAGGGTGAAGCCGCCTAAGTCCCAGCAGTTGGGCTCCTACGGGCTCCTCCTGGGGGAGTACCAGCTTCCAGGGTGAAGAGCACCTCCACGTCCAGCCAGGCCTGTGGCAGGCCAGGAGGCCTGCCACAGACTAGAGACATTGACCATCTTTCCCAGTCTCCTGCAGGTCGGCCCAAGGGTCCACTAAACTGAGACACCCATAACACAGAGAATGTAGTTAGGGAAGTTAGTGTAGCTAGGTTTAAAAAAGGTTTGGATTAGTTTCTGGAGGAGAAGTCCATAAACAGCTATTTATCAAGCTGACTTAGGGAATAGCTACTGCTATTACTGGCTTTAGTAGCATAGGATCTATTTAATGTTTGGGTAATTGCCAGATACATGTAACTTGGATTGGCTACTGTTGGAAACAGGATGCTGGGCTTGATGGAGCCTCAGTTTGATCCAATATAGCAACTTATGTCTTTATGTACAGTATGTGTCTTTCAGCATTTAGTAAATAGTATACATTATCTGATTACACATGGGGTTCATATTTTTCTGTTCTCCTTTTCTAGTACTTTCTAATTAAGATATATATGGCACAGACTTAGCATATTGATACTGTCTTTTCTGATTAAAGAATGAATGTCTGTTACCTGTTAATGATCTTCCAAATAGTATCTGTTTCCATGCTTATTGGCAAATGTATTTGTGTTGTCTGCCAACATCCTGAGAAAGCTTTTGCATTGGGCTGATCAGAATTTGAGCTTTCAAAATGTCTTAAACTTTGCCATCGCACCTTTTGACTCTTGCCACAGAATGTGCCCTTGACCTGCCACAGAAACCTGGGGGAGAGGGGGGTATTCTGGCTATGATTCAAAGTCTTCCTTTCTAATTTTTAAGTACAAACCCCATTGTCTGAGAATCCCCTTAGGTCAAATGAAGTCTCCAAGTATAGATGTTGGAATGGAGTGGGCCACAGGGGCCATGGCGTGACAAAGATCTGTCTTACCTACAGAATCACTGCATGAGTTCTGGGGTCTGGTTGGGCAGGCAGCAGCCCTTGTATGGCAAAAGGAGGAAAATAGCAGTGCATTGGTTATGTCCTCCACTTCTGCAGCTCTGGGCCCAACTGCTGCTTTGAACCATATGGGACACTATACAGCCATGCAGTTCAAAGCAGACCTTGTGCCAGGTTGCAAAGAAGGAAGAAGACAGGGGCAGAGGCACTACCACTTCCCTTGGTCTGCCACATTACCTTGGGAAGGGATTTGTAGGAGGAAGAAAGCAAGAGAGAGTGAGAGGGGGAATGGGGCAAGGAGAGAGAGAGGGGTAGAACAGGGGAAAAGAGAGGGGAGGTTGAGCAAGAAGGTAGGACAGTAAGAGAAAGGAAGACCATAGGAGTGAAAGATCCGAGTGGTGGGTGGGGGAGAGAAAGAAGGGAGAAGAGGCAGGGGGAGAGAGAGACTATGGGGGGCAGGGGACACAGGAAGGGGTGGGAAAGGAATGGAGCTTGGTTTGCTTGACCCCATGTTCCATTTCTCCAAGGAATCAGATTTTACCTTATCTAAATTAACTGATATGGTAAGGATTGCAATTCATGGGTTGCAGATCCACAAAGCTCAATTCCTGATCTTTTCCTCAGGGTCCTGGTTGTTACTGGGTCCTGTAGGTCCTGAGAGGGTCTACACTGAACTGGTCTGGCAAAGGGATGGCCAGTGATGATGTATCATGAGCTTCAGCAGCACTCTCTGGTGATTTAGCACAGTTTGAACAAACCTGGCTGACAAAGAGGTTCAACCTGTTCCGCCATGACATGAAACTTGCAATGTAAGAATTTAACAGCCAGTGGTGAAACATCAGCCACTTGGAATTTATTGAAACATATGGACTTTGTCTGTATTCTGGGTAGGATTTACATACGCAGGAGCTCATACTGGTATCCAGCTGGAACACAATTTTCAGTATGTAAACTAGAATGGATCAGATAAAGTACAGGAGTTCTGTCTCCTACTGCCCTCCTGACAAAAGCCCACAATTCTGTGTCTGGTCAGTTCTCTGTCCTATAGACCAAGGTTTAAAATGAATCTCTTGCTCTGTCTGCCCCTTCTGACCAAGGCTATTCAAATGGAATAGCTTTACCATTGGCTGGACTGTCTCTGACAATCACAGAAACTGATTAAATTAGAATACCTCCCTCTCTCTCTCTCTGTGTTAATTACAGACAGTAGTACTCTGCTTAACTCTTTCATTGCAGAATAATTAGCAGCATCTTACAGGGAGGTATACACAGCATGCTATAGTATAGGGCAGTGGTTCCCAAACCTGTCCTGGATGACCCCCAGCCAGTCAAGTTTTCAGGATATCCACAATGAATATGCATGAGATGAATTTGCATGTACTGGGAACCTCTGCTATAGGGTATAGACAGCAGAACATGGTGGGCCATCAGGACCATGGTCTTACCAACATTTTGCCCCATATGGCATCAGCAACTAGGGTGCTTGTGGGGACAGGGGCAGAGGCTGGTTTATTTGGGAAAGGATGTTATGCTGTCCCTAGAGGGCCTATTTACTAAAGGTTTTCTTCAATTGTGGGTTTATTGGGCCCTTTAAATGTTACTAGCATTTCTTCAGGATATTGTCACCCCATCTGGAACCCCCATATGGAGGATTCCTTCTCTATGTATGCAGCTACTTAGAGTGACAGATACAGCAGCAAACGTTTCTTAATCTAGGCAGCCCTCCAGGAGGGTTGCATCTTGTTTTTGGAAATCATAAAGCAAATTTGTGATCACTGATGGGTGTAACCAATTATATTTTGATTGTGATACTGGAGAAGACTGTAGATGGGATATGGGAAGATTTCCCTATTTTGATTTCAAACACTTTCTCTGTTCTTAGCTAAATTTTGTCAGGGTACTCTATCTTTGGTATTTAGTATTTCATGAATTAAATGCCCTTCCTGAGAAATAGCCTCTCTGTACCTTTCAACATTCAGTGACAGCCCTTACACTATTCACTAGTGACTAACCAGGAGCACTGCTTCAGTGACAGAGATAAAACCCATGTGTACTATACTGATCAGTAGTTATCATAGTTTAACAATTTCACCAAAATTGATAATTTAGCTACAATACCTTTGTTGCGATCCTGCCCGCGAGGAGCGCGGGCAGGCGCTTACCCCACGCAGCCAGTCGGGCCGCTAACGCTGCTGCCGCTGCGGCGGTCCCTCTGAGCTGTCCGGGCTCCTCCCCGGCCGCCCTCTGCTCCGTGTAGCGGGGCCGACCCGCCATGAGCTCTCCCTCACTGTCGGGACCCCCGCTGTCTCTCCTGGCTCTCCCCGACGTGCTCTGCCGCTCCCGGGGTCCTCAGCCGGCAGGGAGGGCATCCCTGCCGGTGCCCGTGCTGCAGTCCGGGTCCTCGCCCGGCAGGGAGGCCGTCCCTGCCGGTGCCTGCAGCTCTCTACATTACCTACAGCTTCCATAGCTCTCCGCAGCCAGCCTTACCTCTCTTCCAGCTTCCTGCTCCTGTCTTCATGGCTGGAAGCCACTCCAGCACCCTGCCACCTCTCCAGCTTCAGGGCAGGGTTGCCCCGCTGCTTGCCTGGCTTCCATGGGCCCTCCATGTGGCTGAGGACGCCACCAGCTTCCAGCGTTCATCTTCCCAGCTTCCTTAGGCACGGGCGCGCGCCTCTCGTCTGCTCTTCAAGGGCCAGCCAGGTGTGGCCCCCTGCTGGCCCCTCCCTGGGCGTTGTCCACCTCAGCTGTACAAAGGGATTCTACGTCCAGTCCGTCTTTGCCTTCGCAGGGAGTTGGTCACTCCTGAGATCCTCGCTCCAGGAGCTGCCTTGTGTTCCAGCCTTCTGCAAGGTCCAGTGTTTCATGTTCCCGGTCGGAGTTCCTCGTCCCGTACAGATGTCTACCCGCTGTTCCTGTCCTGATGTGTCCAGCTGTTCCAGTCCTGATGTCTGCCTGTTGTACCAGCCCTGATCTTTGCCTGTTCATGTTCCTGCCCTGAGGTCTGTCTACCAATCCGGTATCCAAGTTCCAGCCCAGATGTTGCAAGCCTTGTATCCTGTTCCTGAATCTGCCTGAAAGCTAAGTACCCTGTTCCTGTGTCTTCGAATGTCCTGGTACCTCGCGGCAAGCCATGTTGTGGTCCGTGACCAGCCCCATGGGCGGGCTGAGTAGGGCGCTTCGTGATGCAAGCCATGTACCTCGTTTCTGAGTCTCCAAGAAGTCCTTACCTCGTTCCTAAACTTGCCTGAGAGCTAAGTACCTTGCTCTTGAATCTCCCAAAAGCTAGCACCCAGTTCCTGTGTCTTCGAATGTCCTGGTACCTCGCGGCAAGCCATGTCGTGGTCCGTGACCAGCCCCATGGGCCAGCTGAGTAGGGCGTTTCGTGATGCAAGCCATGTACCTCATTTCTAAGTCTCCGAGAAGTCCTTGTTCCTGACCCTGTTGCTTTAACCTGCCTATGGCTGCCAGGAGTGCAGCAATCCTGCTTTAGGCTGCCAGGTGCGCAGCAACCTGCTTCTTCCCTGTTGCCTCCATGTCCATACCTGATCTAGTTCCTGATCCAGTCCCAGATGTTCTGCCCTTTGTCTTCGTCTGGCTCCTGAGCCTTCTGTCCTGTTGGGCCCTGGAGTGGCCAACAGGAGAGATTCGTCCCTGGGTTCTGGAGCTTCCCTTCCTGCCAGCCGACGGGGCTTCGGATGTCATTTGTCCCGGCATCGGAGTTCTTCTCGCCTGGATCTTCCCTGCACTCTCCTGTTCTCAGTGTGGTCCACGACCCGCCTTCCAAGGCAGTGTAGGGTGCGCCTGGGACAGGGTGGTCCACGACTCAGTCCCGCGGGTGGTCTTAGAGCGCCCTGAGGGACAGTGCCCATGTCTTCCTTCGACCCTCGTTCCTGAGTCCTCCTCTGTGCATCCAGTACCTCGTCCTGAGCCCACGTTGGGGCCTGAGTCCACCTCCGTGCATCCAGCACCTCGTCCTAAGTCCACGTCTGTGCCTGAGTCCACACTAATGCATCCAGACCTTGCTTCTGATTCTACGTCTGCACCTTCAGTACCTTGCTTCTGAGTCTACGTCTGCACCTTCAGTACCTTGTCTCTGAGTCCACGTTTGCACTTCAGTACCTTGCTTCTGAGTCTACGTCTGCACCTTCAGCATCTTGCTTCTGAGTCCACGTCTGCACTTCCAGTACCTCGTTCCTGAGTCTCGTCTGTATCTATGTCCCAGTCTTCGCTGTCCTGGCCTCCATCCGACCTGCTGCTTCGTGCCGTACCCTGTGGCAGGTCCGAAAGGGCTGGGAACGGTCGGAGGACTGTTCACAAGACCAACATTGCGTTGTTGGGTCTTCCGAAGCGTGCAGGTCCGGAGGAGGGCCTGTCTTCCAGTCTTCACTCCAGCTTGCTTCCGTCCAGCCCATGCTCGGGCATGCCACGCCTCCCGCGGCACCTCTCCAGACCTCTCTGGCGTCAAGCCGCAGCCCAAGGGCACACACATTTCCCAGGAGTGGGATTGCTCTCCTAGCGCTCCACAACAACCTTGCACTTAAAAAAGGTGAATAATTTGTGTGGGCCCCTAAACCCTCCTCCATCTTGGGAGCTGCTGTTGTGAGAGGAGTGTAATTGCTGAAATCAATACCCAAGTTGTTCATTTTAAGGTGCTGTGGAATTTCTTTTGTCCTCTTAATGTTGAATTAGAGGAAATGAAGTAATCAAACAGGGTTATACCCTGTGCTTGTATACTTTCAGATGGCAATGAATAAAACCATTTTGAAAATGCAGAGTCTAGTCTAATAAAAAAAAAAAAAAAAAAAGAACTGAGGAAACAAGTTGAAACAGAGAGCAGCCCAGCTATAGGAATCATTTTTGTAGAGGGTAAGGCTGCATTTCTTTCAGGGGAAAGACAGCAGAATAAAGCTGATTGCATTTTATGTGAAGATATTGATTATGGCCAATTGATTCTGTAGCAGGGTCAGAGCACCAGTCAGAGAAAATAACCACAGGTTTGACCAGGAGGCCTGTTGAGTCAGACTAATTAGAATTTGCTAGTATATAACCTTAGAAGTAGGTTGGTTAGCTCTGAGATGGTTCTCTACATCCAGATGCAGATTAATTTGGGAAGCACATTTTCCACTGCGTGCCATCACTTCAACTGGAATGACGAACACCTAAGGGAAAGATCTATTCCATAAACTTTTTAGCTTAGAAGAACTAAACTGCTTAAAGGAAACATAATGAAAACATGTTACTGCTATGTCACTTTAAAGACTGTGGGACTGGACTGTTGCACTGCTTCCCAGCAATAAGTAATGAAGTGAAAACCAAAAAATAAATGGTCCCCATGACCTGTGAAGAGTTCAGAATCCAAAATGAGGTTGACACTGTGACCCTGGGCTCCACATGGAATTCATTTATCAGCAAATAATGGACACTTGGCAGATATAGTATACACTTCAAACTAGTGCATGCTATGAATATATTTTAATACTACAAATAATGAACCAAGGAGTGAAAAAATAAAAATATGTCCAACAAAAATGGTTTCACTCAAAAAATGTCTTATCTTGGAGAACATAACAAATCTAACAAGTTCACAACTAAAATATTATAAGTGACCTTCATATAGCACTTGTCAGGCACGAAAACTTTTGAATTGCTGGTAAATACTGATATGGTATCAACGAATGGGTTACATTTATTTATTTAGGTGCTTTACATACCGTCGTTCCAAGCGGCTTCCAACTGTTAAAGCAACACTGAAAGCTACTGGGATCATGGAATGAATGTACTTCATCCCAGCAGCACAGAGGATTATAAAGGATTCCAGGTTTGGAGGAAGGATTATGTTTGGGATGGTGGGGCAAAGGAAGAGGGAGCCGGAGGTATATTTTTCTAAGAGATGTAGGTAGAGGGGCAGTGATCATTCCCAATCATCAACTGAGTACTTCTCCTAACTTCTGTCCTCTTACAAGAAATCTCCGGTCCTCCCAATTGACTCTTCTTTCCTCTCCTTCTGTGGCTTCTGTCAGATTGACTGCACTAGACTTTGTATTTTCAGCTGTTATGCATCAAAATTTGGAACAAGGTAACACTATTTATGACTTGAGCCTCAGCATCTTACTTTCAGTAAAAAAAAAAAAAAAAAAGCTAAGGCATGTCTTCCCAGCAAGGCCTTCCCTGCAAAGACCCCATTTCCCCTGTTCTAACTCCCTATACTTTCGATTAAGGACTTGAAGTTAAATACCCTGGATTCCCAATGCTATTCCAACTGTAAATTTGATTGCCACTGTAAATTATCTCTATTGCAATTTGTCTGTTTTTAAATTGATTGCAATCTGCCTTAAGGCCATTCTTGATAAAAGGTGGAATATCAACTGTGTATACATAAATAGAAATAAACCTTTAGCAAAATGTTTGGGAGCACTTGGGGAGAAGAGGTATTGGGTTGGCGGGCGCAACATTTGCTTCATTCAAATATGGATGAGGATGAGAGTCAGCAAGCTCACTCAGCTGCTTTTTTTTTTTTTAAAGGTTTTGCACTTAACTATAACTTTAGCCATTTTTTGAATATAGCTGATCATCTGGAAACACGTTCCCAGATAAATTTAACCCTCCAATTGGTCATATCTAAATTTAGCCAACAGAGGTTTATAACATAATGAATGTGTTGCGTGTCCCGGCCGCGTGGATGACTTGACCGGGCCTGTCACCTCGCACTACCCTCAACCAGCTCCAGTCTCGCCGCTGCCACTAGTTCCCACCATCCCCATTGCTCATCACAGCCCTCTCCGGCTTCCTCCATGCCGCAGGCCTCGCAGTGGAGCTCCTGCTGGGGCTCCATGTCTTCGGCCGCCTTGACTTTTTGCTGCCTGGAACCAACCCTCGCTTGCCTTGACTACGCTCGGACTGACTTTGGTATTTGACCCCTGCTTTGGCTGACCACTTCTGGACTGATACTCTGACTCTGACCCTTGCGCTTCGCTCAGACACTCTCTTCTCGCCTTCTGAGGCTACCAGACCAACCTGCTTGAAATTCACCTGTGGCCTTCACCTGACTAGACCCGCAGGCGCTGCCTGCCTCGCCCGGAAAACCTTCCTGAACTGTTACCTCCCTGAGGTCTCAGGAGCTTCCAGTTTGGGTCTGGTCCATCACCTCTACATCAGCCGTGCACCCTTGCTCGGGGTGGGCACACCCCTCTGCTACCTCTCTGGGACACCATCCGAGGCCCACCTAAGTCCAGGTGGTCCAGGTTCCCAAGGGCTTAACCTGTGGAAACCCTGGACTGTTATTGGTGAAGCTCCAGCTAGCCTCTGTCTCCTCGTGTGCTCTGCCTCCTGGTGGCAGGCGCTCTCTGGGTCCGACCAGAGGGCTGTACCAATCCTGCACCAGGCCAAGGGTCCACCTCCAGCACAACAGAATGGGGTAGAATGGGTAAATAAAGGACAATTATTTACCCTTTCAAATAGTACTAAAACAAGGGGACACTCCATGAAACTAACAACCAGCTGATTCAAAACAAATCGCAGAACGTGCTTTTTCTCTGAACATACTATCAAACCGTAGAATCTATTGCCGGAGGATGTGATCAAGGTGAGTCATATAATAGGGTTTAAAAGGAGTTTTTTTCTGGAGGAGAATTCCATAACACATTATTAGCCAGTTAGACTAAAGAAAGCTTTTGCTGTCCCTCAGTGTGAGTAAAAAGAATTAGATCTACTTTATGGGATCTGCCAGGCACTTGCGACCTGGATTGGCCACTTTGGAGATAGAATGCTGGGCTCAATTAACCTTGGTCTGGCCCAGCATGGTAATTCGTTTGTTCTTATGAGGAAAAGGCAAGCTAGCCTTATTATGAAAACAATGTGTACAGGCATGGATACATAGTGCCACAACATAACACCCATCCTCCTATCCAAAAAAGGCCACAAACAAAAGCAAAGACTATACACCTGCAGCATTGACAATGAAAAAAGTGACAATCAGTGTCATATACAAGTACATGCACATGATAGGCACAACTTGACATAACTGTAACTGGACTTCACAAGACTGGTCTTATAATACTTCCCTACAAGGATGTCATTAGATCTGGGCACATGAAGGGTTTCCCTCCAGGAGCTTTAAGTTTGATCTTATCCCTGGCCTGCCTTTCTCTATCCATGTTCCCGCCTGGTGCTGTAAAACATCAGCTTCTTCCTGCAGCCACTGACTCCTCTTCACTTCCTGCAGCACTATTTAAACTGCACAGGACTCCATAGAGAACAATGCTTGGTTTATGCAGCAGTTATATGAAAAAGAGTCAGAAGCTTCAGGAAGAACCTGAAATTTTACAATGCCAGGACAGGAAACGGATGGGAGTAGATAATAGGAAGAAAGGCAGGCCAGGGACAGAAGCAGGATCAAGCTTCAAGATCCAGGAGGGTATAGAAGGGTCTCTATGTAATAATGACTTGGAGTTTGAGGTAGGAAGGGAGTGGGAATGGATGGGAGTGGCAGGGAGGGAGAAAGAAAGAGCAGGGATCCCAGATTGACAGGTAGGGAAAGAAGAGACCGGGGTCTCCCAGAGTGATTACAGGCTGTGGGGACTTCCAGATTGGGTGGGGAGCTTGAGTATAGAAAGGGAGATCAGAGACTCTGAGATGAGTGAGAACCTGAGGATTATGGAGAGAGCAGGAGATTAAATGGGAGGAATGAGAATTTGGAGAATGAGCAGGGTCTGGAAAGACAGAAACTTAGCAATTGGGTGGAAATATGAGTGTGGGTGTATTAGATGAGTTAGAAGATATGAGATAAGGATGTGGATGTGAGATGGAGACATGAGAAGGAAGGCTAAAGGGTGGGGAGGAGTCCATATGGTGAGAAGGCCCTGGGAGACTGGGAAATGGGTGACATTCAATGAAAAGGGATTAGGGTTGGGGATAAGAGAGAGAGAGAAAGGATGGGCCTCTGAAGGGTTTGAGAAAATGAAAATGGGACAGTGGAGAAGGTGAAAGAGAAGAAATAATGAGAAAGTAGACAGGAGATAGACAGAATAGGCATGGAAAAGGATGAGCAAAACAAGAGTCTGGGGCTAATGAGAGAATAGAAGGCAAAAGATAGGAGTTGGGGGTTAGTACAGAGGGTAGAAATGGGAGAATAGGGAGTGGTTGAAAGACAGAGGGGGAAATAGGCTGAAGAAGGAATGATAAGGGAGGAATGGGAAGACTGTGAAGGAATAAGAAAGCAGGGAGATGAGCTGGGTAGAAGAAGAAAAGATGGCAAGTAGGTGAGGTGAGAAAAGGGAGATTGAGGATTAAAGAATAAAAGAGAGGAAAAGGTGTGAAATCTAGCTTGCAGTGGATATAGAAGGGAGATGAAATGGAAAGATCAATGTCAGAGACAGGAAGGGAAGATAGTGAAGAAAACAGTAGGAGAGAGAAAATGGAAAGGAGACCCTGGAAGTTAGGAACGATAGACAAGAGGAAAGTAGAAAAGAAACTGGAACCAATTTAGAAAAATAAAATGCCCAGATGACAAAAGGTATAAAAATGCATTAATTTTCACTTCAGTGAATATTATATATCAGCTTGGGAATGTGCACCTCTTGTAATTTGCCAAGGATAGAAAGAAATTAATATCTGCTTCTCTTTCTCCAGTGTGCACTGCATGCATGTAATGTTTGCTGGTTGCGGGCTCGTCCTGCAACCGGTAGCGCTCACCCTAGGATGCAGACCACCTTCAAAGCGGCAAGAATGCCACCAGCAATCCTGCTCCCTGGGTGCCTCCAGCAGCATTTCCTCCAGGTCGCCTCCACGAAGAAGCAAGGATGCTGCCATGATGCCACCAACATCCTTGCTCATGGCACGGCACAGCACCCTTTGTAGTCCCTGCAGTGGGAAATATACTGGCTGGTGCACTCTGATCCAGCCTTGGTTCCTGATCTTGCCTAGTCTAACCTGCTTTACCTTGTCCAACTTGCCTTGCCTGGCCCAAGCATTGCCCTATCTAGCCTACCCTGCCTCCAGTCTTACTTCAGTGCTGACCTCTGCTATGGACATGGACTACTCTTCTGCTTTCTGCCTGTGGCTAACTTTAGCTTTGGACTTTGCCGCCTGCTTCGACCTTTGCTTAACTACTAGTTATTATTTGACTTGTCCTGACCTTGGCCTAATCCCGGAATCTCTTACTTTATACATCCTGTGGAGACCCTTGCCTAAGCCCTGCCGACCCCTGGAACCCAAAGGCTCAACAGACAGGGAACAGGGCTGGTACAGGTGATGCTTCATTCTTGTCCAAGATCAGGGTGTATTCGCCATGCCACAGAACATGGGTCTACAAATCGTATAATGCAGTCTTGACTACTCAAGAATTCCATTTCAATTTGTGTTTGCATGTTTCTGATTTCTAATTTGTAATCAGGTATTCTGTATCTGATGAGGGTCTGCCTGTGTTCTGCATGTGTGACTTAGGTGAGGGATTCTGTTAGCCTGCAGTTTCTGTGTAGGAATCTATACCAGTCCAGCTTGTTTTATTAGTAGGAGATGTAATATTTGCGGTGATGTTTTTACATGGGTACAATTGTTGGTGTTTGAGTCTGGCAGTTAGTGATATTCTGGTGTGGCAGGTTTGCTCTATAGGGTCTCAATGCATTTTTACAAGGCTTTGTATTGCTTCATAATATGCCTAATAGCTGAAGGAACTTGTGTTGCTATTACAGAGATGACATAGAATTTGTATGTTGAATATTGTTTATATTTAAAAGAGCAATGTCCAATTATGTGTTCTTACAGACTTGTTGTTTTTGAGGGGAGGTGGGAAAGAAGCTGAGTTTATTTTTTTTGGAAACTTGTTACTCACCTTATTGCTCTGATGCCGAATGTGAGGTTGAAAATCTTTGGGGGAGAGGATGTCTTTTAGATACTTAGCAATGTCACTGCTTCCCAAGCACACCTTCACTGCTAACTAGAATCTAATACAAATGTTGCATTGGGATTATGATTGTACTTCTTGTGTACCAGACTGTTAGATCCAACATGGAAAGGGAATAGCTACCATCAGGTATAGTCAGTGCAACAAAAATATATTTTAATCCATTAATAGGTTGACTATAACAAAATACCGAATTAGCATAACTGACTAGCACAGTGCAGGTTTTAATTTACTGATGGTGGTAAAATTAACAACAAAATTGAAATACAAATTGGTTTTTAATTGTACGTATGTTTCCTCTTTGTGAGGAATGTTAAGTAAACATGCTTCTAGGATTTCAATTCTAAGTGCACTGTGCCAGACCTCTGCAACTCTTAACGTTCATTAGATGCAATATGTGCACCTATCTGTCTTCATTACAGGGGACAGGAAACATTTTTTAAACTTTAGTATGCTCCTAGTTTTTCATCCTCTCTTCTGATAGTCTTTGGCTTTTTTTTTTTTTTTGGGTGATTCGACACACTCTAATTTATTGCCAATTTAGAAAAAAAGCAAGAAAGGCATTTAAAACGGCCAAAGAATGTTTCTTGTCTCTTAACAAAGAGATATTAAAAATAATAAAATAAGCTATAACAATGTCATCATAAATGGTTAATTTTAATGTCATCCTAGAGTTCTGCAGAGTAAATTTAAAATAGATATTTATTTCCTCAGACATGCTGTGCAAAAGAAATAGGATACCTGCGGCCTGCCTCTCTGCATGAATGCTCTTTGGAGTATTTGTGCTTGCTAATGGCTTTCAGTAGAGTTAGATCATTTACTGCTGCCAGTTATCAGGAAGGGCAAAATGTGTATTGCCGTAAATTTGTGCTACAGTAAGCAATCAGTTCAATAGCATGTAACCACTCTAGGATTATACAGGGTGGTCATAATTAGAATTTACTCTGAAACAACACAACCATTGTTGTAAGTTTGTCAGGAGAAAATATAATGGGATAGCTATTCAAATCCATTTTGATGGATAACTAAAAAGTTATCCATCTAAATGGCTTTGCCATGATATTCAATGACTTATCCGGATAAGTTCTAGGTGAATAACTCTTTATTCACCTAGAATTTAGCTGGATATATCAGGGGCATTCATGGGGTGGGTGGTAGGCATTCTGGGAAGGAGTGGAATTAGCTGGTGAACCTAACCAGCTAACTCTGGCAGCACTGTAGGCAGGTCTAAAATTAGCCGGATATACCTATCCAGCTAACTTTTAAGATAGTTGGGTATATTCAGCAGAACTACAGCATCACTCAATATCCTGATTAAGTTAGCCAGATAAGTTAGCCAGAGACACCTATCTAGTCGGTCAGCAGCTGAATATGAAGCCCAATGTATTTAAAATATTTATAAGACTCCAGGTTCCCTGTGCATAGGAGTCAGCACATAACAAGGCACCTATGTCCCAGCAATCTCCAATTCCCCTCTTCTCCAGATCCCTTTGTTCTCTAGGTCTTCAGCAGGAAAATTGTCCCTTTAGCTAAATGGGGCTGGAGGAGATGAGCAGGAAATGAAAATAACCAGTGAGATTAGAGGCAATGGCAGATTTCTTCTCTGTTACATGCTATGAAAAGCACTTCATATTGCATGATCAGAGCACTCACCACTCTCAACCTACAGAAACTTGGAATTTTCTATGTTGAATGTCTGCTTTCAGGTGTATAAATGAACTAGCTTACCAGGTGCTATCTTCCAATGATTCTGAGCCCCAACATTGTCACCAGAGTGCAGCAGAAAGGCCACATGGGCCTGCAGCTCCTGGTCCTAACTCGCATTACAACATCCTATACTGATTGATGAAGATGGCTCATCAATGACCAAGGAACAATTCAAACATCAGCACAGCATACAGAGTGGGTTCTTATAGAGGTCAGGCCTCAGATAGACTTAATGGGAGCAGGAACCAGTGCTGGAGCTAAGCATGGGCTATCAGAAGAAATCACAGAGCCTGCTTCAGTACCCAAAATGGCTCAACTCTGATTTTGACCAAAGAAATTTGGTCAAGATTTCAAAATACCTGGGAACTCTCCAGATTTGGCCGAGAAACTTCAGAATTCTCAATGAATTGCCACATCTCCAGACCAGCATCTGAAAATTCCAGGTGCCTGGAATAAAGATAAAAATCTTCCATAAGAGAATAATTTCTGTTAGGAAGCACTAGGAGAGCGGTTCCGCTTCCAGGGGATTGTGTGTCCTTGGTCCACAGCTCGACCCCAGAGGAACTCCGAAGAGGTGCCATGGCAGGCGAAGCATGCCCGAGCATAGGCTGGACAGGAGCGAGGCTGGACAGAAGATAGATGACTGAAGAGACTGACCCTCCTCCGGACCTGCATGCTTCGGGAAGACCAGCAACATAATGGTGGTCTTATGAACAGTCCTCCGACCGTTCCAAGCCCTTTCGGACCTGCCGCTGGGTAACGGCAAGAAGCAGCAGGCTGGATGGAGGCCAGGGCAGTAAAGACCGGAACATGGAGATTCAAACAAAGACTCAGGAATGAGGTACTTGGAAGAAGTTTCAAGGTATTCAGAAGACTCAGGCAAGGTTCAAGGTATTCAGAAGACTCAAGGAAGGTTCAAGGTATTCAGGAGAGTCAAGCAAAGTACTGGGTTAAGACTGAGATGCAGTGCGCCCTACACAGCCCACACACGGGGCTGGTCACGGACCACGCTGGACTCGAAGTAGCCTCTAGACGAGATGTGGAGAAAAGAAAGGAGCATGTCTCGGAAGCTGTAGAGGCCTGCACTGGGATGTGCCCTACACAGCCACCAGTGACTGGTTGCGGACCACGCTGGAATGGCACAGATACTAGCAGAGTCTTTGGCATGGACGGAGCAAGCACAAGGGACTCCGTAGACTAGGGACAAGGATACAAGCGGAAGTCTCCCGGAGAGCTGCAGGAGTGAGGAAGGCATTGCACCATGAGATGCCCTACACAGCCCACCCATGGGACTGGTCGTGGACCTTCACATAGCACGCCAGGAAGGGTGGTAACAAGGAACCAGGGGTTCAGGACAACTGGACTAGAACACAAACATCAAGAACAGGAGACAGACAACAGGACTGGATCACGGACATCAGGAACTGGAGTCGGACACCAGGACTGGCTCACAGACATCAGGAACAGGAAAAAGACATCAGGCGTGGATTGTGGACATCTAGACTGGACCATGGATATCAGTAACGGATCACAGACTTCAGGACGAGACATGGAGTTCCAACAGGAAACAGAGAACACAGGCCCTTGAAGAAGATCTGGAACAGAGAAGACTCCTGGAGCGAAGACAGGGACATCCAGGAGCATCTAACTCCTTGCAAAGGCAAAGCTGGAATGAACACTGGGCCCTTTTGTAGAGCTGCAGAGGACAACGCTCGGGGAGGAGCTAGCAGAGGGCCATACCTGGCTGGCCCTTGAAATACAGAAGAGAGGCACGGGCCTGTGCCTAAGGAAATCCAGGAAGGGCATGATCATTGGTGGCGTCCTCCCAGCCACGTGGAAGGCCTGAAGAATAAGGCAGGCAGTGGGAGCAGCCCTGCCATGAAGATGGACGAAAGGCAGGCAAAGGAAGGGTGGCAACAAGGGATGGCCTCCCTGCCAGGAGATGGACGAGGGTAGCAGCAGGCATCAGCAGGGATGGCTTCCCTGCCGGGAAAGGACCCCGGCAGCAGCGAGAACCTCGGGAGCGGCTCCAGCCGCGAAGTCTGAAGCATCGTGGAGCAGAAGCGGCAGCGGCGTTCCCAGCTGCATGAGAGGGCTCCTGTCAGCTCGGCCCTGCCGCGCAGGGCAAGAAGGAACACGGCCTCCGTGCTGCAGAGGACGGCGGCGGCGGCGGACTGCGGCACCAAAAACAGCTGTGGGGCAGAGAGGCGATTCAGTGGCCCGACTGGCTGCAAAGGTTGGGGACCTGCCCGCATTCCTCGCGGGCAGGTTCACAACAATTTCCATGATTGATAACCTATTATTCGGGAATTCTAATGTCAAAAGTAACTATGTGGTCAAATGAGAAAAACATATCGGGGTGGATCTTTGAGATGACCAATGGTGAGATGTCTGGACTAGAAAAGCAAAATCTTCAAAAAGTGTAAAGAAATAAATGGGGAATTGTTATAAAATTTAGATTTATATGATGTGTCTCACTCACGATCTAATTCAGAGCAACATTAAACAATTAGAAACTTTATGTGGCTAAAAAAAAACAAAACCCTAGCCTATTTGAGCTCTGGATATGACCCATCTGGTGTCATTGTAACTGCTGAAGGTGAAGTGTACAGCTCATGTCATAATGCCTATAGCCAGCTAGGTAATGGGACAACTGATCCTTTCTAATCCCAGATTCAACAACTAATCCTGACTAATCCCAACTACTTCCCTGCCTAGTATCAACTTACTTGGTAAACAAGCAAGTGACAGTTGTAGCATGTGGTTCTTCTTATTCCATGGTATTGACATCTGATGGGGAGGTTTATTCTTGGGGTTACAATAACTCGAGATAAATTGATTCTGACTCAATAACTAATCAATTAATTTCCTGAAGCCTAACTAACTGTATAACTAACAAGAATGTTGTTAGTATTGTTTGTGGTAAATTATCTTCAAGGGCAGTAACAGACAAGAAAGATCTATGTCTAGGGTATTTGGTATAATGTACATCTGAAAAGAGTAATAGTGGCCAGCTGCCAACTCCTTGTAGAAGGGCTACTCTGCAAGGCATTTGTGCTCTCCAGAAATTGATGACCATATGATAGAAGGGATTTGATATGACAGAAGGGATTTGATAACCCTGAAACTGCAGACATGAGATTTCTTGTGGAGGAAAAAATATACTCACATTCATAAAGTCCTCCTCAAAATCTGGTGTGAACATTTTCATTCCATGTTCAATAACAATGATGAAAAAATTACAGAAATAAGCCACTTTTCTTATACTGCCTACTGAACCTTCCTGTAATACCTGTTTTCCTCCCAAGGATGCACCAGGGCTGCTAAATCTTGCAATATGTTTTAGAGAAAACAGACTGAAAAAACTTTGCCAACAAACTGTTATGCGAGGGATTTGTGTGGAGAATGCATTTTCTCTTCTCTCAGCTGCAAGTATGAAGCTCACGTAACTGGGAACTCTGAGGTTGATTTGCTCTGATATCAGAGTTTTAAGGTCTGATTACTATTATTTATTTGCACTAGCCCTTTTTCTGCATCTTTGATTTTGTAGTTTATATATATATATAGAGAGAGAGAGAGAGAGAGAATCAAAGATTTAAAAAAAAAAGGCCTAGTGCAAATAAATGTGTCATGACAATCTCTATGATCCATACCTGATGGATTTGCCCAGGGATCCAGGGCATGGTCATTGATGAAGCTGTCATTGTAACAAGAACAAGATCTCCTAAAGATCTAATTGGATAAGGATAAGTTGATTACACATCTGCTAACAGCAGCATAGTGTTACATAGCAGGTAACTGGAATAAAGAAGATATAGCAACTGATTTCATAGGATTTGGGAAGTTTTTGTTAAGGAAAAACTCACATATGACGGAAGCGACACCTATACTGGATTCTATGACATCAGGCTGCCTTTCATAGAGTTTGTAGAGATGCGTGCTGAAATACTCTTTAGACCTACAAGTTCTGGAAATTCTTCCATGTTTTAATTAACCTTGCAGAAGGCTGATGAGAAAAGAAGCTATTTAATACCTAGATTCATTAAAATGTTTTATTTATCACACACCTACCACGCGCAATAAACAAAAGGGGCATGTTCCAATCGATGGCTTGCTGCAGCGCACGAGGTAACACATGCAGCGATGCGTCATTGCTATGCACAGTACGTTATCGCTCTGTGCGCACGGTACATGATCGATTGTGTGGTACGTCATCGCGCACTGCAATTTTTTTTCCTAGTATAAATTCTCACTTCCTGCCCCTCCCTCTTTGAGGGTGTGTCAGGCATTGGAATGAAAGGAGAGGAGGTTAGTGGTTTTAGAGGAGTTCTGATGGCGTAGGTTTGCGATTTCTGACTGAGTTGTGCTGTTTAGTGTTGTAATTTGTTTCCCTTTCCCTTTTGTGATATCTTTTGGAGTGAAAGATAGTAACCTAATGAACGTGATAACACAAATACTACAGCAGATGCTGGACCAGCCATCTGAATCATCAGCTACATCCCTCTGTTCATCGCCCTGCAGCAGTCCTGCAGAATAACAATGCCACAGGGGTCGGTCCCCCCAAAAGATGTGCCCCGCCCCAAGTCACGGCGTAGCAATGGATCTTAAAAAAGGAAAACATGGCAAGTAAGGGGCAAGAAGCCTATTTTTGAAAAAAGACAGGGTCGGGCTCTTGCTGTCTAGATGGAAGAAACCTGCTCAGCGTATACTCACTACAGAGCTGCTGTGCTGTCATGCACATTAGATTCTGTTATGTTAAGCATTTTCAAACAACACAGTCACTAACAAGCCGTCCTTCAGCTTCTGGGCCTATTACAGCCTTCTTTAAGTAGTCTACAATGTCTTCGCAGATGCTGTCTCTTGTGAGGCTGTCCTGTCTCTTGTTCCATGCTGCGGGGTGTCATCTCGTCTCATCTCCTGCAAGTGCTGGCTCCCTACTGTTGGGTATCATCTCGTCTCATCTCCTGCAAGTGCTGGCTCCCTACTGTTGGGTATCATCTCTTCTCATCTCCTGCAAGGGCTGGCTCCATGCTGTGGGGTGTCATCTCTTCTCATCTCCTGCAAGTGCTGGCTCCATCTTGCAGGATCCTGACATCTCATCTCCTATAAGTGCTGGCTCCAAGCTGCGGAGTGTAATCTCTTCTCATCTCCTGTAAATGCTGGTTCCATGCTGCAGGGTGTCATCTCTTCTCATCTCCTGCAAGTGCTGGCTCCATGCTGCTGGATGTCTACTCCTGGGCCTCCTGCCTCCATGCCTGGGTCTTGTCCTGAAACTCCTGCCTCCATGCTGCTGGGTCTCATCCTGAGCCTCCTGCCTCCATGCTGCTGGGTCTTCTGCTGTTCCTGTGATGGTTATACATCACTCTGCATTCCTACTCCTGCTTCCTATATGCTGAACTGTTTGCTCGTTCTCCTGCTGCCTACATGCTGACCTGTGCTGCCCTGGCCCTTAGGATGTCCTCTTTGAATGCACTCTTTCAACATGCATTGTCTGGGGTGTTATAATCTGGTACAGTTGTGGACCCTGGATCGTAGTGAGAGCTGACGCCACCCACAGGGAAGATCCCTGTGGGGACTACTACGATAGGTGTGGCCTCAGCTGAGACAGGCAGAGATATAAGAGACTTTATTATACTAGAAATGTGGGTATTACCTACAGCGGTGAGAGAAAACACAGTCCAGAGTAGTAAGGCTGCTCAATGATAATATCCCTGGTAGCGGCCCGCAGAGCGGGGTACACCAGGAAACACCTCTCTTGATGACACTCCTCTCAGAGTAGATCTGGTAGTGGTCCACAGCACGGGGTACACCATGGATCAGTGAATAGTAGTTCAGAGAGGTACAGGAGGTTAGTAGAGCAGTGTAGATGATGGTACTCACTCCATAGTGTAGAAAGGTAGCTGGGATGAGCACGGTAATGGCCCGAGGCACAGGGTACACTGGCAGTTCCGTCAGCAAGATGGTAGAAGCGAGAATAGCACTCACAAGGCTGAACAGTCAGGATCCCAAACAAAGATGAATGGATTTTCCAGGCAGGAAGGCCCTCCGAGGAGCGGATAGCCAGAATGTAACAAGGCCCCCGAGGAGCGGGCAACCTAAGGCATTCTAAGTCCAGGAGTTCAGGAACCAGTTCAGAGTAGTGAAGCGAAGCGTCTCCAAAGGAGTGGAATAAGCAGGTAGGAAGTCCTTGCTAACTCTTAGGAAGCATAGGTTGGATGGTATAAATACAATCAGCAGGTGACATCATGCGGAGGGGACGCCCACAAGGTTCCCGCCATGACATGAATAAGAGAGGGCCTGGCACATGCGCGCATGCCTTAGGTAATCCCTGATTCAAGATGACGGACAGGATCACCAACGCTGCCCCGGGGACACCGGGGAAGGCGGTGTTTGCAGGCTGAGGCCGCCATGGCCTTGAGAATTGCTGGTGCAGGGAAAAGAGAGGTGAGCAGCAAAGGTTGCAGCCGTCTGCGACTGATGGGCGCAACATGGGGACTTAGCATTTACACACATTGTTGTGCTTTTTGAGGCTATTACTTCACAGCAATACTCTAGCTTTTGGGGTGCCATGACCTCTTTCTAGGGCCTATTTACTAAAGGGTTTTTCCCTTTTTGTGTCTACGGGAAAATGCTTAGTAAATGCCCCCATATGATCTTTGTTGTAATCATGAATCTGCGTTAAGGATAACATGCAATACCTGTAGATGTCATGGTGCTGTTTCTATTTATTAATGTACAGGTTGTGCTTTCATGAAATGTACTAGAGATGTGAATCGGAACCGGAATCTGATCGGTTCCGGATCCGATCCAAATCTTAAAATTTGTATCGCCCGGCCCGATTTGATTTTTGATTATCGGCTGCGCCCAATCCGATAATCAAAAAACCCTCCCCCACCCTCCCGAACCCCCAAAAAAGGTTTTAAAATTACCTGGTGGTCCAGTGGGGGCGCGGGGAGCAATCTCCCGCTCTCGGGCCATCAGCTGCATTAATAAAAATGGCGCCGATGGCCCTTTGCCCTTACCATGTGACAGGGTATCCGTGCCATTGGCCGGTCCCTGTCACATGGTAGGAGCACTGGATGGCCGGCACCATCTGGTGGTGTTTCATT
The DNA here is from genome assembly GCF_901001135.1 of Rhinatrema bivittatum. Lineage (NCBI taxonomy): Eukaryota > Metazoa > Chordata > Amphibia > Gymnophiona > Rhinatrematidae > Rhinatrema > Rhinatrema bivittatum. The sequence continues at coordinate 466,339,969 of NC_042617.1, read as the reverse complement.
GTGTGCGTTTTGTGTTTCTGGTAGCAATGGTTAAAGGTTTGCTCTCAACATGACCTTACATGATCCAGTGCCCTGCCACATTCAAAATGTACATTTATGGAGCAAGCAAGACTACATGGGCTATGGCATTACAATGAAAGCTCAGTATGTGCTGGCTAGCAAGACATCCAGAGGTAAATAAGAAGACCCTTACTGTGGCCCTTCACTATTGCCTCTTGTTGCCTTTCTCACATACCATACAGTTTGCTAACTCCTCCTTACATGGGCCTATATATGACCTGTTCTGTACCTTACGGGGCCAACACATGATATAGTGTGCATGTAGAGGCTGAGTGGTGTAAAGGGTGAACTTAGAGTATTCAGGACTAACTGTCCACTTACTTCAATCAGACATGAAGGGTATGTGACCACATACATTTGTAGCTTACACTGTAAACTAGGGATGTGCAGCAGGGACGGATTCGTCCCATTCGGTATTCGTATTTGTCGGGACCCAAATCCGTTGCATCCGTTCTTGGGGGACCCCGATCCGTTCATTAGTTACATATGTATTCGTTTCCCAAAAAAAACCCAATCCCAACCCTTTAAATTTAATTTATTACAACCCCCCACCCTCCTGACCCCCCCAAGACTTGCCAAAAGTCCCTGTTGGTCCAGCGGGAGTCCTGGAGCGATCTCCTGCACTCAGGCTGTCGGCTGCCAGTATTCAAAATGGTGCCGATAGCCTTTGCCCTCACTATGTCACAGGGGCTACCGGTGTCATTGGTCGGCCACTGTCACATGGTAGGAGCAATGGACAGCCGGTGCCATCTTGTGCTCCTACCATGTGACCATTTTGAATACTGGCATCTGACAGCCCAAGTGCAGGAGATCGCTCCAGGACCCCCGCTGGACCATCAGGGACTTTTGGCAAGTTTTGGGTGGGTCAGGAGTCGTCCCCCCTGGACCACCAGGGACTTTTTGCAAGACTTGGGTGGGTCAGGAGTCCCCCCCAAGTCTTGCAAAAAGTCCCTGGTGGTCCAGCGGGGGTCCTGAAGCAATCTCCTGCAATCGGGCCGTCGGCTGCCTGTATTCAAAATGGCGCCGATAGCCTTTGCACTTACTATGTCACAGGGGCTATCGATGTCATTTTGAATACTGACAGCCGACAGCCTGAGTGCAGGAGATCGCTCGAGGACCCCCGCTGGACCACCAGGGACTTTTGGCAAGTATTGGGGGGGTCAGGAGGGTGGGGGTTATTCGTTAGTGATACATTGTATTCGTGGGGGTTCACCATACGTTTTGTGACCCCCCACGAATACAATGAATATAGCATATACATTGTGGATTATCAATACATTGCAAACAAATGCACACCCCTACTGTAAACCCTAAACGTTGTGTTCTTACTTTGTCTTGGTAAGAAGGCATGGGGTGTGTAGTGAAATGTTCAGAGGTCTGGAGATTCTTATAGGCAGTGTTGATAGCAAGATGTGTAGAAATTCCAGGAACTGAATGAATAAGTACTAGTGGCAGTAAATTGACTATTTGCATTTGTTTTGACAATTCCTTGGCTTCCCGTCATGGCACGGCATAACACCTGGAATTTCTACAATTTTCTTTATGTGACTCTCACTTTAATTCTTAACACAGTTTGAAATAGAAACCGGTTTCTGTACAAGGATTAGATCTTACTAAGATACTATCAGATAAGTATTTTCTCAGTTAGTTACTTCTTAATGAGAACAAATGTTGTCTGATTCTTTGTGTTAACTTGTTATTACAGGCTCTTCAGGCAATTCTAGAATTCTCCAGCTAAGTATTAACAACTTTTATCGTTAACCTATTTTAATTCAATTACTTTGACCTCTTGTATGTCCATGTTTGTTGCACTAATGCAATTTACCAAAATTGTTTCATAGTTCATTGATGAACACTGATCTTTGATTTCTGGGTAATAATTTTTTTAGAGTGCTGCTTGTGAACGTTAAGTAGAAAGCACTGACCCAGGAATGATGTGAAGCTTTGGTGGCTTGTGATCAAGGAATGGCTCACACTGCTTGATGGTGCCAACTGGACCTGATCTACCTCTCAGAATACAGTGGTTCACCTACTATGCTATCTCAAACCAAATCAATAATAAAGACTGACTGCCTCACACCGCCATTCTTCCTCAGTCTACAATGTTGCTAGTATGTGTGTCTAAATGAGACTGGAGTTCTTGCTAATAGAAATCAAAAAATAATTATTTCAACCTTGTCTAAGGATGCAGGCTTTGAGAGAACTCACAAAGTAAAGAAAATATTTAATCACTCTCTCTCTCTCACACACACATTCCACATCCACACTTATTTGTTAATAAACACAGGAACAAGTTGTAGGACTTCTATATTTCAAGTTATTTCAAAGATATTTTTTCTCTAAGGAAACAACACAGAAATACTTTTATTTACAGGTCCTCTGATTAAACACTGTAGGACCTTTATCTACAGGTGGAGTGTATACAATCTGAAGCCTATGGGACTTAATGAAAAATGTTTTCTTTCTGAGGTAGTATATACTTCAATTAAATCAACTCAGAATCAGACCATCAATCATCCACTTTCTCACATCCACTTATCTATCAAAGCTGCCAAAAAAATACCAAGGACCAGCTATAAAAAGTTAGCCTTAATTTTAACTAATCCCTTACCTCAGAAAGGATTAGAATTACAATAAGAACCACTTTCATAGACTGTCACCCACACAGCTAGGGAGTCCTAGGGTGCTTGGGTGCTCTTCCATCTACTTTTTAAAAACCTTCTTATCTACCAAGAAACCATTTAAAAACTCCTTGACTTTGGAACACAACTTTCAAAATAATTTTTAGTATAATTAAAACATTCTTTTAAGGCAAATCACTTCTCAAATCCTTCTGTGCTTTGCTTCAACTTGGTGTTGCTATGCAGACCTGATCACCCAGCTGCTCTGCATAGACACTGAGAAAAGCTAGCATTACTATGGCATTACCATGGCATTGTCTATGGGATGGCAAAGAGTTTTCTTTTCTCTCTCTCTCTCTCTCTCTCTCTCTTTCTCTGAGAGCTGCATGGAACTTGTTTTTCCACTTTTTAGATTGCCCATTAAATGAAACCAATAAAAATTCCACTTGCACAGTTCAAATTCACACCAAACTTTCAGGTTAGCTTCTAAATAAATATAACAGTAGTCCTGTATCTTTTCAGGACCATATTAGCTATTTTAACATTTTTACAGCTAATTATTTTTAACTTACATAATAAACATTTTTCTCCAAACAAAGAGTTAAATCCATATTTATATGATGTCACCTGACAACCACCACCACCAAAGCCCAGTTTCTGACAGGTTTTAATCACTTCTCAATCACAGGGACTCCCTGTGAAAATGGGTAGGATAACTGAATTCACTTCTGACCACAAACTACAGATGTGGTCAGGTCACAAGCAACCCTAATTCATACCAGCAATTGAAAAATGTTAGGGTAGATTTTCATAGGTTGGAGCGCCTATGAATTTTCATGGATGCACTGATTTTATAACATTCGCACCAGCACTCACATGTTATAAAATCAGCGGTCTGCACGCACATGCGCACCAGATTTTGTAATCTGCACATGCAAGGGGGGAATTATGCAATTTTTGCACAGTGACACATTGTGGCCTTCCCCAGTTCCCTCCCAGTCCAATCCAATTAACCTTCCCCTTCCCCTCTCCTCCGCAACCTCTAAATCGTACCTTTTATTCCCCATCCTTGTTTTTCAACATACTTCAGGGCCCGACTTGAAGTAAGTTGCACGCGCCGGAAGCCAGCCAGCACATGAGACTCCGGGACAGCAATCAATGCTGCTGTCCTGGCCCACCCCCCAACCTGCCCCTTCGAAGAGGCCTGGCTCTTGTGCACATAACAGAGGTTACACATGTGGCCGGGCCCCTTCTAAAATGCGTGTGGCACACACAAAGCCCAGCCACGCACATAACCTCTGTTTTTCACACACACACCTTTTTTTAAATTGACCCATTAATTTTTATTAATTGGCAATTCATGCCAGTTTCGCCAGGGTACTTCCCAGGGACTGACACTAAGGTGGGAGCCTTTCTACATGCTCCCCTTTTAAAACATCACCTTGTTACACTTTTAAGATCATGACATTAAGTTTTATTAACTTTTAAACTAATTTTCCTATAGGCACTGTGTAGGCAGCCTCTTGCTGATGTGACTGCCCCACATCTGTGAGGACCCCTCGCCTGCAATGTAATCGCACCAGAGCTTTAATTACAGCCCTAACACTGTCTGCTGGCTTAAGCTGGCAGGGGCACTTCTAGGCTCTCTCTGGCTGCCGGGAGCTCTCCAGGCTCCCATGGCCCCAGCAACAATTGGGTAGGTATTTATTTTAAATTGATTTACCCCATTTATAATTATAAAACATACAGTAAAATATGATAGATGCGGAGATTACCTAAAGTGAAAAAAGCTTCTGTATGCGCTATTGAGCAAAAAGCACTTATCGCCCCGGGAAGCTGCTTGACCTGGTATGGCATCTGTTAACCCCCAAGTGAGCCGTTCACCATATGACCAGAAATAGGCTGTTTTAATACAATTTGAACTAGATGGTTTCTATAAAAGAGAAAAAAAAGAAGAGCCATAAAAGAGTATATTTATCTTTGGATGAACAAGAACAAGTCTCACAGAAAGATGCGCACTTTTGATTCTTCGTTGAGTGATTCGTCGGAAGACGACACTAATAGCACTGAAGAGAAGAGCTTCCAAGTCTGTGTCTTTTAATCTTTCCAGTAATATTGAGGGTAACAGTTTACCCCCAGATTTGTTTTTCTTTGCAAACACATCACTGTGATACACAAATCAGACTATCGGGAAACACACAGGGTTCTCAGTCATCAATTCTCAAACACAAAAGGTCCCAGTGTTAGGCTCTCAATTGGTGTTCAATTTATCTTCCTGCACATTATCTACAGCAGATATGTCTTTACTTCAGAAAGGTTTATCATTTTATTCTATAACCAACTGCCCGGTAGTCAAGGGTAGAGGAGTGGTAGTTTTGAACACCACAGCCTACAATGAGGAAGCCTTCAGACAGCTTTCTGATTTGGATTTTTATATTCCCCTATCTTCAGATCCTACTACAGAGTTACAAAATCTTTGGATGAGGGTTTAACTAATAAGTATATTACTTCTAAAGAATATAATTTTCTCTTTGAACCATTTTCAAACATTGCAGTGTTTTACTTGGTCCCTAAAAATCACAAATCATTGGTATACTCCCCCCCTTCGGCTCCTGGGGGGGGGGGGGTATTGGGTCTGGGTTTGGAGCCATTATCTAAATATATAGATTCTTATTTGTGCCTGTTGGTCCCCAAAAGCAGGTCTTTATATATGAGATTCCTCTGATTTCATCTTGCAAACATGAGCTGTCTCTTGGAGTAGCCTAGTAGTTAAAGCAGTGTGCTGTAAACCAGAAGACCAGGGTTCAAATCCCACTGTTGTTCTTTGTGACTTTGGGCAAGTCACTTTACCCTCCATTGCCTCAAGTACAACCTAAGGGGGTCATTTTCAATAGCTTTTGCTTGCGAAAAGGGACTTTTCTAGGGTGATCGGGGTGGAATTGGCCCCAGAAGTGGAGGAGTCAGGGCAGCAGCGGGGCCGATGCTGCAGAGATATTGCTTGACCAAATAACTACACCTTTTAAGGTGTAGTTATTCGGTGCGAAAGCCGGCAGCCATCGCACGCCCCCCCCCCCCCCCCCGGTACCATGCGATTCACTATTCTCTGTGAGAATAGTGAATCCAGGCCTTAGATTGTAAGCCCTCTGGGGATAGGGAAATATCTCCAGTACCTGAATGTAATCCGCTTTGAAGTGCTGAAAAAAAGTGCAAAAAGTGGAATATAAATCTAAATATTTATTTATTTATTTATTTATAATTTTTATATACCGAAATTCTTGTAGGGATACAAATCAATCCGGTTTACATATAACAAGGATGCCAAGGGCTTAAGGAAAGCCAAGGTTTACATGTAACAGTTTAAACAGAACGATTCCATAGAACAATGAGGTGGTAACTCTCCTAGGGTTTTAAAGAACAGACCCAAGGCTATAAATAAAAATAAAAATAAAAAATAAAAAAAGTAAGTAAATGGACTAAAACAATTAAGACCTATAAATACAAAATAAATTAAATTAAATTAAATTAATCCAAAATATATATAGAATGATAACAACTACAGATGAAACTATTATACATCGTAGGAATTATACAACTACAGTTGTAACTATTATACATCGAAGGAAGCTGTTGCAAATATAAAACAGCTTAGTTACAGATTAAGTGTTGAAATTATACAGTGTTTAAATATACAATTATACAGAGAAGGATGCTGTTAAAAGTTTGACAGATGAACAGAGTAGTGGAGAGAGACGCCAGAGGCAGGGGAGTAAACATGATATCATGATGAAGAAAAGTGAAATAATAGTCGGCATTGGCGAGAACGCATGCTTAGAGAGGGAAAGCTAGGTTAAAGAGCCTAGCTAAAGAGCTTGGCTGAAGAAAGAAATAAAATATTGATGATGCATGGCTACTAGTTATAGCTGATATAATATCTTTATATACTAATATCCCACAAGAGGCTGAACTTCAGCTAATTCGCAATTTGATCACGGCACAAGATTTTTCACAGGGATATGGTACTTTTGTTACCTAACTGGCTTCTTTTGCACTCAAATGCAATTATTTCAAGTTCAATGATCAATTTTTCCAACAGATCAAAGGCACTGTGATGAGGACCACGATGGCCCCTTCATTAGCATGCCTTTATGTAGCCAATTTTGAGGAATCTTTTATATACACCTCAGCATATTGGAACTAAATACATATATGGGTTCATTTTATTGATGAAATATTTTTCATTTGGAAAGGATCTGAGACATCTCTAAATCAATTTTCGTCATGGATCAATACATACAATCTCAATCTACAATTCAACATTACATCGCACATATGCCCTATTGTTTTTTTTGGATCTTACAGTGATGAAAAATCAAGGAAGACTAACAACTATTTTCATGAAACCTATTGACCCAAACAACCTCTTACATTTTGATAGTTTTCAATCTTGAAATTTGCACACCAGCATACCAGTGGGGCAATTTCTGACACTCAGACACATATGAAAAACATCTTCCGAGTATAAAGTACAAGCTTATAAAATGCGCACTAGGGGGCAGATTTTAATACTTATGTGCGGGCGTAGATTTGTGCGCGCAACCTGGTGCACACAAATCTATGCCCGATTTTATAACATGTGCGCGCAGCCGCGCACATGTTATAAAATCCAGGGTCGGGGCACGCAAGGGGTGCACACTTGTGCACCTTGCGCTCACCGAGCCCTAGGGGAGTCCCAATGGCTTTCCCTGTTCCCTCCGAAGCTGCTCTGAAATCGGAGCGGCCTCGGAGGGAACTTTCCTTCTGCCTCCCCACCTTCCCCTCCCTTCCCCTCCCTTCCCCTACCTAACCTGCCCCCCAGCCCTACCTAAACTCCCCCCCAACCTTTGTTTTGCAAGTTGTGCCTGCCTCTGGGCAGGCATAGGTTGCATGCGATGGCCAAGTGCAGGCACGCAATCCCCCAGCCTAGAGGCCCTATGGAGGCCTCTGGCCATGCCCCACCCTGCCCCAGACTGCCCTCGCCCAGCCCCTTTTTTCAAGCCCCAGGACATACGCGTGTCCTGGGGCTTGCGCGCGTCACCGGGCCTATGCAAAATAGGCTCGATGTGCGTGGGGCTCCCCAGAAGTTTCATCAGAATTAATAAGAAAACTCCAATTCTGCAGCCAAAAATAGGCTGCAAATACTTCCCCCATTGACGTTAATGGGAAAATGACAACGAATAAAACTAATCAACGAATTGGTTTTCCCCCCTATGAAACTAATGCAACGAATTTGGGTCCCGGTGAAATGAAAACCGAATCGAAACAAATTTTTTCCTTCTGCACATCCCTAGCAGATTTCAATCTATTTTCAACAATGACACCTATATCCTTTTCCTGAGTAATGATTCCTAATGTGGAACCTTGCATTTTATAGTTATAATTTGGGTTACTCTTCCCTAAGTGCATCACTTTGCACTTCTCTACATTAAGTTTCATTTTCCATTTGCATGCCCAGTCTCCTAGTTTTGCAATGCTCTCTTGCAATATCTCACAATCCTCTTGTGATTTGACAAGCTTGAATAATTTTGTGTCATTAGGAAATTTGATCACCTCACTACTTGTTCTCATTTCCAGGTCCTTTATAAATATATTAAAAAGCACCAGTCCCAGAACAGATCCCTGGGGCACTCCACTATTCCCCTTTTTCCACTGGAAAAAAATTCCATTTAGCCCTAATCTCTGTTTTCTATCTTTTAACCAATTGGCAATCCACAATAGGACACTGCCAACTATCCCATGAATTTCTCATTTCCTATGAAGTCTCCCTTGAGAGACTTATCAAATGCTTTCTGGAAATCCAGATACACTATATCAACTGGCTCACCTTTATCTACATGTTTATTTATGCCCTCAAAAGTAGCAAATTGATGAGGCAGAATTTCCCTTGGCTAAATCCCTGTTGGCTTTGTCCCCTTAAATTATGCCTATCTCTATATTCTGCATTTTTGTTCTTTATGAAAGTTTTTACCATTTTTTACCAACAATTGTCTACAGTCCATAAACTCACTCCTCTCTAGCCTTAACCTAGTACTTAATACGTCAAAAATGGAACTTTTGCTAATCACTCCAGACGAGAACTTTCAGGCTACCAACAATCTAATCACACCTCTAATGATCAATCCCACACAAGTAAGAGACCTTGGCGTTTCCTTAGACAATAGGCTGAACCTCACAGAATTTGTCAAGAACACAACGAAAGAATGCTATCACATTCTGAAAAAGTTGAAACCTCTCCTACATTTCCAGGACTTTAGAACAGTCCTCCAAACAATTCTATTTTCTAAAATCGATTACTGCAACTCTCTGCTTATTGGCCTTCCAGCCATCACCACCAAACCACTACAAATGTTGCAGAACTTCGCTGCCAGGATTCTTACCAACACTAGCAGAGGTGAACACATAACACCTATACTAAAAAACTTACACTGGCTCCCTATCAAATCCAGAATCATATTCAAAGTACTAACTATAACCCACAAGACCATTCATTCCCAAACTTCGCTAGATCTAAGCTGCCCACTTCGTCCACACGCATCATCAAGACCAATCAGAACCAGCTACTTAGGCACCTTACACGTACCTTCAGCCAAGTCCTCGCTCAAGAAACGTGCATTCTCGACTGCCAGCCCTTTCCACTGGAATGCCCTCCCCACTGACATTCGTCTTGAAACCTGTATTCGAACATTCAAAAAGAAACTCAAAACTTGGCTCTTCATAAAAGCCTTCACTTAAAGTTCTTGCTCAGAGCCTTGACCCAGGACTAGACTCATTCACGCATTTCATAATCACATACGCCAGATGTCTGATGCCGCAACTATTAATTTTATTTCTTTGTCTCATATTCCCAACCGTTCAATGTGCATCATGCTGCACCCATACCTACTAAGTCTGATGTAAACCTTAGTTTTGAAGACTGTTATTTGTAAGTATTTGTAATTATTGGTAGCTATTTACAATGATCTGTAACTACTTTATGTCTTTTACTCTCCTTTACCTTCAAGTTCTAAGTTCCTATGAAGTTAGCCTTGTTATTTTGTACCCACTTGTTTGATGTAATTTCCAATTTTGGTTCTATGTAAACCGAAGCGGTATGTACTAGTACATGAACTTTGGTATATAAAAGCCTTTAAATAAATAAATAAATAAATAAATAAATAAATAAAATTTGCCTGGCATGGATTTCAGACTCAATGGTCTGTAGTTTCCTGGATCTCCCCGTGATACCTTTTAAATAACTGCTGTTACATTAGCAATCCTCCAGTCTTCAGTTACCATAGACGACTTAATGATAGTTTACAAATTTCCAATAGCAGGTTTGCAATTTCATTTCTCATTTCTTTCAGCACTCTAGGATGTATACCATCTGGTCCAGGTGATTTGCTACTCTTTAGTTTGTCAGTTTGCCCTAGTATATCTTCCAGGTTCACTGAGATCTATTTCAGTTCCTCTGAATCATCACCTTTGAATATCATTTCTTGCATGGGTATATCTCTGTATAACTATGCATACATCCCCATTGACTAAGCAGATAAGTTTATTATGTCATACATTTAAATGAGTTTATTCACAGACCTGAGCAATATATTTTATTTGTTATTTATTTTTCAGTTTTTTAAAAAAACATTCTTAAATGTTTCAACTATTTCAATATTTCAATATTGTAGTGACCCACACGGAGTCCAACAACCAACCCTCTATTATCCAACATAAAAATGATAGGAGGGGAAAAAAACCTCAGACAGTGCACCTCAAGTATCATAAACTTTGTGTGGTGCAAGTGACTGCATGGGTGCTATCACTGGAAATAAAAAAACTTCCACCAAAATCACAATCATTTATTCAAAACTTTTAATGTCTGTAGCTAATTTCTTTCAAACTTGACAATCCATAAGTACTTATCTTCTTTATAGGGTCAGAGTTAATTCCAACAGTCCTGAGAAAAACGCCAACATGACCATGTTTTGCAGCTCCCCTTGCTGCTTCAGGGTGTCCTGCATATAGAGGGTTGGTTGTTAGACTCCATGTGGGTCGCTACAATATTGAAATATTGAAATAGTTGAAAAATTTAAGAACGTTTTTTTTAAAAAACTGAAAAATAAAATAAATAAAAAAGCAAAAAAAACATATATTGGTCAGGTTTGCAAATAAACTCATATAAATTTATGACATAATAAACTTATCTGCTTAGACAGTGGGGATGTATGCATAGTTATACAGAGATTCTGGTTTCATACATCTCAGAGCCGCTTTAGACATTTTATGGGTATATCTCTTATATCTTCCTCAGTGAATACCGAAGCAAAGAATTAATGTATTCTCTTGGCTATAACTTTGTCATCCCTAAGTGCTCCTTTTATCCATTGATTATCTAATGGTCCAGCTTACTCCCTTGCAGGATTTTAACCTCGAATGTACCTGAAAAAGTTTTTATTTTGAGTTTTTGCTTCCACAGCAAGCTTCTTTTCAAATTCTCTTTTTACCTTCCTTATCAATGCTTTGCCTCTGTCTTGCAGGTGCTTATGCTGTTTCCTGTTTTCTTCATTCAAATCCCTTTTCCAATTTTTGAAAGATGTTCTTTTAGATATTATAGACTCTCTCACCTCTCTTTTCAACCTTGCCAGTAGTCATTTAGCCTTCTTTCCACCTTTTATACTGTATGGGCTTCCAAGATGGTATTTTTAAACAACATCCATGCCTCAGCTAAACTCTTAAGCTTTGCAGTTGCTCCTTTCACTTTTTTCCTAACCATTTTCCTTATTTTATCATACTCACCTTTTGGAAAGTTAAATGATGTCATAGTAGATTTCTTTTTTGTGCTCCCTTCAGTTATTAAGTCAAATTTGATAATGTGGTGCTCATTATTGCCAAGAGGCTCCAACACTGTTACCTCCCGCACCAAATCCCGTGTTCCACTAAGGATAGGTCTAAAATAGTTTCCCCCTCTTGTTGGTTCTAGTTCCAGCTGATCCATGAAACAGTCATTTATTTCATCTAAGCATTTTACTTCTCTAGAATTTCCTGATGTAACATTCACCCAATCAATACTAAGGTAATTGAAATCACTCATTATTACTATGCTGCTGATTTTGTTAGCTTCCCTAATTTCTTTCATTATTTCATTGTCTGTTAGTTCATTCTGGCCAAGTAGATGGTAATACGCCCCATTACTTTTTTATTCCCTTTTTTACCTGGAATTTCTATCCATAAAGATTCAACATTGCAATTTGTTTTCTGCAGAACATTTATCCTGTTTGACTTAATGCTCTCTTTAACATATAGTGCCACCACTCCACCAATTTGATCCATCCTATCATTTCAATATAACTTGTACATTAGTATCACAGTGTTCCATTGGTTATCCTCCTTCCACCAGGTCTCTGAGATGCCAATTATATCTACCTCTTCATCCAGTGCTATACACTCTAACTCTCCCATCTTATTTTTTAGATTTTCAAAGTATGTTTCTTGTTTGTATTAACAAACTGCTCATCAGTTGACAGGTGTATTTTGGAATCTATCTGCACTTTACTTAACGGCATCTGATCCCCATTGGCATGTATTGCAACCTCTCTACTGGGATGCCCTATTTTCCCTGTTCTCTTAGAATCCTTCAAAGATACATCATTCCGAACCATATGCCTCTGAGCAACTATCTGAGTTTGTCCTTCATCTGGTTTAAAAGCTGCACTACTTCTTTTTTAAAGGTTAGTGCCAGCAGCCTGGTTCCACTCTGGTTAAGGTGAAGCCCATCCTTTCGGAAAAGGACCCCCCTTTTCCAAAATGAAGCCCAGTTCCTAATAAATCTAAAACCCTCTTCCTTGAACTATCATCTCATCCACACATTGAGAATTTTGAGCTCTGCCTGCCTCTGGGGAACTGCACATGGAATGGGGAACATTTCTGAGAAGGCTACCCTGGAGGTTCTGGATTTCAGCATACCACCTAAAATCCTAAATTTGTCTTCCAGAGCTCTCCTATGTCATTGGTGCCCACATGTACCAAGACAGCTGGCTTCTCCCCAGCATTATCTAAAATCCTATCTATGTGATGCGTGAGGTCCACCACTTTTGCATCAGGCAGGCAAGTTACCAAGCAATCCTCACGTCCACCAGCCACTCAGCTATCAACCTTTCTAATAATTGAATCACCAACTATAATGGCTATCCTAACCCTTTCCTCCTGGGCATATGCCCCTGAAGATCCATCTTCAGTGTGAGAGGATACTACATCATATAGAATTCAGGTCCTAGCTACAGGATTGCTTCCTGCCTCATTAAGCTGATGCATTCATTTCAGATGACCTTTCTCCTCCAAAGCAGCACAGGGGCTACCAGATTGGAGGTGGGACTTCTCTACTATGTCCCTGAAGGTCTCCTTTATATACCTTTCTGTCTTCCTTAGCTCTTCCAGGTCTGCCATTCTAGCCTCCAGAGATTGGAATCATTCTCTGAGAGATTAGTGCTCTTTGCACTTAGGCGTAGATTTTCAAAGGGTTATGCACATAAGATATGCACGTAACCCCCGAAAACCTACCCCTGCGTGTGCCGAGCCTATTTTGCATAGGCTCGGCGGTGCGCACAAGCCCCGGGACATGCGTATGTCCCGGGGCTTCCAAAAATGGGTGGATCGGGGGCGGGGTGGGGGCTTGGCTGCGGTATGGGGGCGGTCCAGGGGTGGGGCCAGGGATGTTCCAAGTCCTCCGGCAGAGCGGCCGTGCTGGAGGTTCGCATGCTGGCAGCTGGCCGGCACAAGTTATGCCTGCCTCGGGCAGGCGTAACTCACCGAAATAAGGTAGGGGGGGATTTAGGTAGGGCTGGGGAGTGGGTTAGATAGGGGAAGGGAGGGAAAGGTGGGGGGAGGCAAAAAAAAAGTTCCCTTGGAGGGAACGGGGAAAGCCATCGGAGCTCCCCTCGGGCTCGGCGCGTGCACAAATTTACACCCACACATAAGTTTTAAAATCTGGCCCATAGTGCACACATATGACCTCTCATCAGCTGGACTCAGTGCAAAAGACTGGAAAGCCTCTCTCTCTCAGCTGGACTAATTCCTGCATCATAATTTTGTTGATTTGTTATCGATTTCAAATTTCTAAGGGAGCAGGGATATAAAACTAACCTAAAGTACTTTTAGGCTATGGATTTATTATATATTATATTATATATGTTTTAGAGATGTGGTTCGGGTAACATTTTCATGTCAGGCTTCATTTCGGGGGCCCCACAGGAATTTCATTTTTCCCACAGTTCGGGATTTTTTTTCGGGGGCCCCGATTTTCAGGTTAGTGCGCACTGCCAGGTTAGCGCGCACTAACTCAAAAATTAATGATTGAACATCCCTAATATGTATCTGGCAATCACCCTCAAAACACCACAATTAATCTATCTTTATCTTCCTAGTTACCCAAATTATTAACACTTGTTTTGAATTAGATTCCTTATGTATAAAATCTGCAACAAATTACTCCTACCAAACACAATTACCATGTAAAATATAAACATATAAAACCAAATAAAAATAGACAAGTTCTAATAAACAGATAAGGCATAACAAGGTAAATGGATAGCATATAGTAAGGAAGTTGAGGTGCGCACACCATTAGGCATGTGCTTCCGGTCTTCTTCTGCTGCAAGTGGTACAGGGCCTCTGGAAGCTGGAGCTGTGGAATTTGAAGCCTGGATCATTCACTGTGACCTCTGATGTCCTCTCCCCTCTTCGTCAGCTGCAGCCCAGCAACAGCTAACGAGATCCTCAGTGAAGCCTCTGAGAGTAGCATGTGCTTTTTCAAACCTTAAGTTTCACACACAGAATCCAGATGTCCAGATCCTGAAGAGCTCTGCCTCAAACATCCAGTGCTTAGAAAAAAAGAACTGACCACTCCCTCAACCACTCCAGCATTGTTCCAGCCAGCTCAGCAATGGCTCCCAGCTTTCATTCAGCCAGCTCAACAAAGGCTTCCAGTTTTGTTCCAGCCAGCCTAGCAAAGGGCTCCAGCATTGTTCCAGCCAGCTCAGCAAAGGCTCCCAACTTTCTTTCAGCCAACTCAGCAAAGGCTTCCAGCTTTGTTCCAGCAAGCTCAGTAAAGCTCCCAGTCTTGTTCCAATCAGTCCAGCAGTGGGCTCCAGGCTAGTTGCAGCCAATCCAACAGAGGGCTCTCACCCAGATATAACCTCCTCAGCAGAGGACTCTGACCCACATGCAACCAGCTCAGCAATGGGCTCTTGTCCAGTTGCAACCAACCCAGTAGAGCACTCTCACCCAGTTGCAGGCAGGCCAGCAGTGGGTGCCAGTCCAGTTGCAGCAATTTAGCAGAGGGCTGTCATCCAGATGCAACCAGACCAGCAGAGGGCCCTCGTCCAGATGCAAGTAGTCCAGTGGAGAGCTCTCGTCCCAATGAAACCAGCCCAGCAGAGGGCTCTTGTCTAGCTGCAGTCAGCCCAGCAGAGGGCTCTTGTCTAGCTGCACTCAGCCCAGCAGAGGGGTCTCATCTAGCTGCAGTCAGCTTAGCAGAGGGCTTTATCCAAGATGCAACCAGTCCAGCAGAGGGCTTTCGCCAACGTGCAGCCAATCCAGCAGTGGGCTCCAGTCCAGTTGCAGCCAGTCCAGCAGAGGACTCTCACCCACATGCATCCAACCCAACAGGGGGCTCCAGTCCATTTGCAGCCAGTTCAGCAGTGGGCTTTCACCCAGATGCAACCAGTCCAAAAAAGGATTCCACCTATGTTCCAGTCAGCCCTGCAAAGAGCTCTTACTCAAATGTAATCAGTATAGCAGAGGGCTCTCATCCAGATGCAGCCACCCAGCAGAGGCTCTCACCCAGATGCAGCCAGTTCAGCAAAGGGCTCTCACCCTGATGCAGCCACTCCAGTTGAAGGCAGCCATCCAAAGCCTGACCTTGTCCACTCAGCACAGAACACTCTTCCATAGTCTGATCACCCAGAAGAGGACACTCTACCAATTTGACCACCCAGCAAAGAATGCTCTTTGACAATCTGATTGCCCAGCAAAGGGCACTCTACCATAGTTTAATCACCCAGCAGAGGATACTCTTCTACAGCCTAATCACCCAGAAGAAGGCACTCCTCCACAGTTTATCCAAGCAGCAGAGGGCACTCATCCACAGCCTCCTCTCCATCAGGGTAATCCAGTAAGCATACTCTGAAGGTAGGCCAAGCTCCTCCTTCCTACTTGCACCACACCCAGACTCCAGCCCTACTTAACCCTATCTGTCCCTTGCCTCAGTGCTTCTGCATCAGGTCTCCTTTGGCTCCCTGCCTTAGCCACCATTGCCTTGTGGCCTACCCAGATCTTTCTTTATCTTGCCGTGTGACCTTCAGGCCTTCTGACCTCAGTTTTGCCATGCCTGTCTCATGTCCTCTAGGCCTTCTGAACCCAGCCTTGCCTTGTCTCCTGCCTCTTGGCCTTCCACTCTTAACTTTGACTTCCCTAGAGGCAATCCAGCCTTCTTGTGCTCTGGACTATCTAAGCCTTCCTTTCTCTGTGGCATTCTAGGCATCCTGTCTCCTGGCCTATCCAAACCTTGCTTAGCTCTGTGGCCTCTGTAGGCCTCTCTCTGCCATGCCCCTTGTGGCCTTCCCTTATTGCTACCTTCAGGCTTTATATTCCATGTTCTATGTTGTCCTTGTCTTGCCCTGTCTTAGTCCGTTTCTGCCCCAGCCTGAGTTCCAATCTTACCAGCACTCTATGCCTGAGTTCCAGTCTTATCAGCACTCTGTTCCTGAGCTCCAGTCTTACCTGCACTCTTTTCCTGAGTTCCACTCTTACCTGCACTCTGTTCCTGAGTTCTAGCCTCGTCTGCACATTGTTCCTGAGTCCCAGCCTTGCTTGCACGCTGTTCCAGTCCAAGCCTTGGTTCCAGCACTGCCTGCACTTCATACCTGACAGCCTAAGCCTTGCTCCTGCCTTACCGGATTGCCCTAGCTTTGCTCCAGCCTCTTCATACTGTCCCGCACCACTCTGGAGGTGGTGTCCCCTACACTCCACCCGAGCCACAACAGTAAGCCTGTGCATTGGTAGTATTTACAAGAATTAAGAATAAAGTCCAGGAATAATATACTAAATATTGAAATAATTAGTTGCTGATTCATTGAAAGCTTGTTAATGTTTCTAGATCATATTTAAAGTGTTAATTTTATCTGCAACACTCAGAGTTCTCTGGTTTTCGTCTCTGATTGCAATCTTTCTATTACTTTGCATGCAGATTGATAATATCATTTTGCTTCAACTGCCTTTTGTTGATTACATGGTATTACAAATTTTTCTTTAAGCTTTTAACATAGACTTCAGCAGCAGAATTATGCAAAGCCAATTTAGATGCCTCCGGGAAATCCCCATAGGATCTTTCCCTTAGGATTCACCACAATACATGTATTTTATAAACTGTGTGGACCAGATACATGCAGATTATAAAATATTATAGTAGATCTCCACACGGCCCTATATATGTGTATATGGGGGCCACATGGATATTTTTGAAAGTTATCCTTTATGCATTTAAGGAAATCTACTACAGAATGGCTGAAAAAGAGATTTCATGTTTTGGATTGACCGAATTAAAGTCCAGACTGAAACCTTATTGAAATGTAGTGGCAAGAACTGAAGTGAGCTGTTCATGCAAGGAAGCCCTCAAATTTCAAAGAGATGAAACAGTTCTGTATGGAAGAATGGACCAAAATCCTCAAGGACAATATGAGATTGATCAAAATTTACAGGAAATATTTAGTTGAGATAATTGTTGCTTATGGAGGTACCACAAGTTACAGAATGAAGGGTTCACAAACATTTTCACACAAGGATACTTATTGCTGAATCTTTTTTTGTATTAAGTAATCAAAATAAATCATTTTCATCTCAGTTGCTTATTCAGTAGGATTATCTTTCTCTTTTATCAAGGTTTGGATTAGAATCTAGCCAAGTTTTGAGTATACTGTAAATTGTGCTAAAATAGAGACCATCCTAGAGGGTTCACAAATTTTATTTTAGCACTGTACATGAGTTCCAGCTAAACAGATGCAAAAGTGTTTTGTGCACAAATTGTGATTCATTTCAGCCCACTTAGAAACTTGAAGCAACTCCAATTCCTTTACTATAACAAATGGTATCATAAATTATGCAATCTGCATAAATTACATTTATCTGCAGTTAGAGTTTTGGCAGCATTCTATCTTTGAATAATTAAATTGCAACCTCACTACAACAAATATGGTGTTCCTTTCTGATCTAAACATCTAATTAACATTAAGATCTATTAAATCCTACCTTCTGCTTAGTTCATCAAATTAAAAACCATTACTTCACAACTTCAAAAAGGAACACATCCTTGCTTTATTTACTATTAAGGATCTGTTTGATAATTTTATTCAAAGCCACATACAGTCAACATAATGATTTATACAACAGAAAGTAGAAGAGGTAGTTTCTAAGCCTAATTAGATTCTCTGTTCTATGGGAATGAACATAAGAACATAAGAAATTGCCATGCTGGGGCAGACCAAGGGTCCATCAAGCCCAGCATCCTGTTTCCAACAGAGGCCAAACCAGGCCACAAGAACCTGGCGATTACCCAAACACTAAGATCCCATGCTACTGATGCAATTAATAGTAGTGGCTATTCCCTAAGTAAACTTGATTAATAGCCGTTAATGGACTTCTTCTCCAAGAACTTATCTAAACCTTTTTTGAACCCAGCTACACTAACTGCACCAACCACATCCTCTGGCAACAAATTCCAGAGCTCTACTGTGTGCTGAGTGAAAAAGAATTTTCTCCGATTAGTTTTAAATGTGCTACTTGCTAACTTCATGGAATGCCCCCTAGTCCTTCTATTATTCAAAAGTGTAAATAACCGAGTCACATCTACTCATTCAAGACCTCTCATGATCTTAAAGACCTCTATCATATCCCCCCCTAAGCCGTCTTTTCTCCAAGCTGAACAGCCCTAACCTCTTCAGCCTTTCCTCATAGGGGAGCTGTACCATCCCCTTTATCATTTTGGTTGCCCTTCTCTGTACCTTCTCCATCACAACTATATCTTTTTTGAGTTGTGGCGACCAGAATTGTACACAGTATTCAAGGTGCGGTTTCACCATGGAGCGATATAGAGGCATTATGACATGAAAGCTGACTAGACTGTACAACCTGTGTTGTGTTTGCCAGGACACCAGATTAATATTATTGCTCTTGCAAAGAGTGCTAATAATGTCTTCAGAGTAAATAGAACTTCAATTTAAGTCTCATCTGAAAGCTGGTACTATTGGCAGAACAGTATTCCTAGCACTGTGCTAGAATATCGGCTTAGAATGAAGAAGACCACCTAAGGAGTAACCAATACAACTTCTTAAAGTATTCAGTGTTTCTTGGTGGATCGTGTTGATGTCTAAGATCTCATGGAATCAAAATCCAAAGTGATATCATTGCATTTATAAGGTGTTTTATCAACTAGGAGCAAACATTTGCTAAAGCTTTTCTCCCATTTTGTATCCATAGGGGGAAAAAAAGCCAAATAAATCAGGCCCTGTGTCTTTCAACTTAAAACAAAAATTCATTATAAAAATGGAATTTTAAAGGCTGGCCTGATAGCTTAGCAGCTGTGCATTGCTCTGCAAAAATCTAGTTTTGATTGCCTAGCCCAGCTGCTGCTTAACTTTTCAGCATGCGCTGAGTATATTGTGGAGGGAATCCCTGCCATCATGCAGTAGCAGACTCAAGGTGCATGCTGACCACATTTCAGGGTGAGCTGCAGCCTGAGATATCTGCTGGCCATGCATGGTTGTTTCAATGAGCCAGTCAATGTAACAAAGCAACAGAGAAAGCTTGGTTCCACAAGTAGAGGTGCCATCTGCAGGAAAAAAAAAAAAGAGGTAAAAGTACCTTTGCAGAGGTAACTAGTGAGCCCCCACCTTGAATACTGAGAACATTTCTGGAGCTCTGTAGGTCATGCTTTCATAAAACAATTGAAAGGATGAAAGTAGTTCAGAAAAGGCCTACTAAACTAATAAAGAGCCTGCAACACACATCCTGCAAAAGAAAGGCTTAACAAACGCCAAATGTAAACTATAGAGGAAAAAAGAAAAAATGGGGCATGATAGAAAAATTAAAATATTTGACTGGCTTCAGTAATTTACAGGAAAGTAAATTTTTCTATAGAAAAGGAGTTTCAAGGGATGATGTTGGAGGGAAGAAGATTCACAAGAAACTTGATGGTAGATGCCTGCAATAACCAGCCAGCAAAGGTGATGGAAGCCAGTTCTATGACAGAATTCAAGAGTGCTTGGAAAATAGAGGACGGAGGCAGAAACAGGACTGAGAGATTGCAGTAGTGTAAACAATGACCCTTCACTCTCTTACTACTATTACTACTACTTATAATTTTTAAAGCGCTACTAGACATATAAAAGACAGTCCCTCCTCCATGGACCTTACAATCTAATCAAGACAAAACCATATGTTAATAAAGAGTCTGTGGGAAGTGTTTAGGATTTAAAAGCTGCCCAAAAAGGTGAGTTTTTAGACTGGACTTGAATATGGCCAGAGAAAGAGCATGAGATACTTAATCAAGAAGTCTATTCCATGCATATGATGCAGCAAGGTAGAAAATGCAGAGTCAAGAATTGGCAGTGGTAGAGAAGGCCACAGATGAGCAACCTGCTCAATGAACAGAATTCATAAGGAAAGGTGTGGGGAAAGAAGAAAAAATAGGTAAATCAGAGCTGCAGAACGAATGCATTTGTAGGTGATTAAGAGAAGTTTGAACTGTATGCAGAAGCAGATGGGAAGCCAATGTAATAACTTGAGAAGAGGAATTACATGGTAGTAGCGATGTTGAAGGAAGATGTCATGCAGCTGAATTTTGAATAGATTGCAATGAAGAAAGATGGTTCACTGGGAGACTTATGAAGAGTAAATTTCATAGTCTAAGCAGGAGGTGTTGAGAGAATAGTTGAGCATTTTGGTATCATACACAGAAGGGATAGGATAGATTTTAGTATGTTATAGAGAAAGAAATGACATGTTTTAGCTGTGTTTTGAATATGCATAGATAAGGAAACAGGGCATCAAAGTTGACTCCAAGATTACAAGCCAAGAGAAGCGGGAAGATGAGCATAACATCCAAAAAGAAAATGAGAGAAAAGAGCAGAAGCAAAGAAAGAGGTGATTAGAAAAATAAAAAAGGCAGAAAAAGAAAGCATGGGACAGGTCTTGCACATTAAAAGCTCCTAACCATGACTTTTTTTTTTCTGTTTTGCTTGTTTAGCGTAATAAGGCAAAGGAAGGCAGACCCCAAATCTACTCTGCATCTCCAATGCCTCCCTTAACGGCTGACCCAATAGAGTGTTGTACAATTATCATCTCAATATGGGGAAGGGCCACTGAAGGGTTCAGGAGGAAGCTGAGACCTCATCTTGAGACTTTAGTGTTTCTTTGAGCCCTAAGTGGAGAAAGCTTCCATTGGAGCCTGCTAAGAATTCAGCCGGCCACACTGTAGGCACCCAGGCACTGACTGATGACATCAGCGGTCCTGATGCAACTGCAAGGATTGCTGTGGGAGAGGAGAGACTGTAGTTCTAGATGGATGTTGGAGGAATGAGACAAGAAGCAGCAGCTCTGGAAGAGCAGGTAAAGAAGCTCCTTTGGGTGAATGAGTGTCTTCAAGCAATGCTGATGTGCAGCATAATCAACAGGGGGGTTCCATTTGGGGAGGATTTCCAAATTTACCTTGGAAGAGATTTCAAAAGCCATTTCAGGGCTGGTTATGTGCATCACTGCTCAAATTGCTTTAATTGTGGATAAGAACTTGGTTTTATCTGGTGGGAGACATTAAGGAGTGTATTGAAACTCTTGAGGGCATAGTGGAAAAGTCTTTGTATGTCCAGGAAGCCCTAGACAAGAATAACATATTTATATATTCTAAACTAGAGAATTTGGAAAACTTGATGAGCAGCCTTAATCTTCAGATTCCCTAAAAAACTTAAAGTGTCTGCTTTGGAGATGTTTAAATGTCATTTGACAGATGTGTTAAGAGTTCTTATTCTATCTATTCCTTTGGTCTCAAGAATCTATTATTTACTTCTATTTAAGAAGAAAGAGAATAAGGGGCCTTAGACTGAACTGTCTTGGATCTTTGAAGAAAGCCTTGACTTAACAGCTACAGTATTTTAGAGAAATCGGATGATAATCTAGCATAGCCTTCAACTTTTATTGTATCCCTAGCACTTGATCCTGATTGAGACTGGTTATTTAAAACTTTTTTTAGGCACTAGAAGGAGTTGTTTCTTCAAATGAAAATCAGGGCATATCTTGATGTAGCCAAAGCGCAATATAAATGTTTTAAATTAAATACATTAAAAAATCAAAGGTAGTTTTTGTTGATGAGACTAAGGGTACTTCAGCTAAGAGCTTTATTTTCTTCTCAAGTTCCTATGTAAAAGTTTAGTTAAGTCTAAAAATGTTTCATATATGGTTTATAAAAAATTTTTATTTATTCAATTTTCCATGCATACAAGTAAGACATCAAATAAGAAATGAAATATTGTATAAGCCAACTATAAAAGAGAAAAAAAACAGAAGAGATAATTGTTGAGAAAATAACAATAAGTTTGTGTATCAAAAAAGGAAGGCATTACATCTGAGGAGAGAATTATAAAAAGAAACACATTAGAAGAAAAGGCATAATTCTGTCAACGGGGCTGCAAACTTTTAACTGCTAGAACATTAAGACTCCTAATGTTGCTACGGTTGGGCTCTAGAATCAAGAAAAACTCTCAACTGTTCTGGAATAAAGAAACTATAACAATCGCTTTCTTTTTTAACAATACATTTGCAAAGATATATTAGAAGAAAAGTTGCTCCTAAGGAAATAGTTTCCTGTCTCATTGATAGAAACCCCTTTTTCCTTTTGTGCATTATCTTAGAAATATCAGGAAACATGTGTATATTAGATCCATGAAAAGGAGAATTTAATTGATGAAAATAATGAGAAATTAGCTTACTAATATCTTGTTCAACTATTAAGGAAACAAGTAAAGTTGGATAATCTATATTAATTTCTTGAATTGAATATTGATAAAATTCTCTATATTTCTCTTTTCTTTTTTTCTTTTTTATGTATACATACCAAACGCTATATTATTTCCTTTGCAAAGTTATTTACTTTGTAAAATTTTGAAAACAATAATAAAGAGATAATTTTAAAAAAAAGTTGGATGATCTATAATTTCAAAACCCAAGGTTTCTGCATATCTAGAAATAATCCACCAGAAGAAGCAGGCAAAAAATAAACTTTATTTATAGAAGGAAATTCAGTCTCAGGAATAAGAATAACCTCCCGAAGGTATCTTTTGAAGGTGAATAAAGGGTGTTCTCCCATAATTCAGGGAAAATTAATTAGTCTGAGATTCCAGGAGCTCTACCCTTGTAGATAAAGCATTTCTATTCTTGATAGTTGCCTCTTTAAACCCCTAAATTTCCTGAATGTCTTCTTCCAGCTTTTCAATAGTGGATTTTAAGGATTACAAAGATTCTTCATGAACTTAATTTTTAAAACTAAGGAATTAGTGAGCAAATCCATCTTTCTATTACAAGGTTTAATAGTGACTGATAACCCAGCAGTAAGCTCCCAAAGAGTGTCCAATATGCGGGCTTAATCGGAGAGATATTGAGCTCAACCGGTGTTGTGAGGGCTCCATTGAGAGGAGAGGACATCAAAGGGCCCCCATGATTCAAAGAAACAATTGCTGGGGATTCTCCTTCCTTCCCTGACTGCGAAGTCGGCAAAACAATATGACAAGGCGATAGCTAAAGCCAGAAGGATGCTGGGCTGCATAGAGAGAGGAATATCGAGCAAGAAAAGGGAAGTGATTATCCCTTTGTACAGGTCCTTGGTGAGGCCTCACCTAGAGTACTGTACTCAGTTCTGGAGACCGTATCTCCGAAGGGACAGAGACAGGATGGAAGCAGTCCAGAGAAGGGCGACCAAAAAGGTGGAGGGTCTTCATCTAATGACTTACGAGGAGAGATTGAAGAATCTAAATATGTACACTCTGGAGGAAAGGAGGAGGATAGGTGATATGATACAGACTTTCAGATACTTGAAAGGTTTTAATGATCTAAAGACAATGACAAACCTTTTCCATTGGAAAAAAATCAGCAGAACCAGAGGTCACGATTTGAAACTCCAGGGAGGAAGACTCAGAACCATTGTCAGGAAGTATTTCTTCACGGAGAGGGTGTTGGATGCCTGGAACGCCCTTCCAGAGGAAGTGGTGAAGACCAAAACTGTGAAGGACTTCAAAGGGGCGAGGGATAAATACTGTGGATCCATAAAGTCTAAAGGATGTGAATGAAGAGAAGAGGCATGGGGGTAGTTTGCGGGAATTACAGCTACTACCTGGAGATTAATACCCTTATTCAATAAACATACTCACTGTCAATGCAACTCCAGCATTGCTCTATGCTTCAATGGCAAGAGGAAATGTGGAAAAAAAGAATTTGCATTCACAAAAAAAACCAGGGAGTAGCTTGCTTGTTGCTGCGGTTACTACCCCAAACCAAATAAGTCTGATACTTCACTTCAGTGCACATCCAGCATAGCTCTCTGCTTCAATGGCAGGGGGGGAAGAGGAATGAGGATTTATATTCAGGCAACAACCAACAAGGAATGAATTACATAGTCTGGGCAAACAAATAATTATGGGAGTAGCTTGCTTGTTATGGTAGTTACTACCCTGAATCAATTAAGCCTGATACTTCACTGGGAATACATATCCAGCGCAACACACTGCTTCAACAGCAGGGGGAATAAAGAAAAGAGGAATTATATTCAAACAACTAACAAGGACTGAATGGCACAGGCTGGGTAAACAAATAAGCATGGGAGTAACCTGCTTATTGCAGCAGTTGCTACCCCTGACCAATTGAGCTGGATGCTTCGCTTGGATGCAGCTCCAGCGCTGCTCTCTACATCGATGGCGGGGGTGGAGGGAAACTGGAACCAGGGGGTTGCTGATGGGGGCCAAGAGAAACAGATAAGTTTATTTAATTAAATTCTTTTAATATACCGATGCTCAAGACCAAGTCTTATCGAACCGGTTTACAATAAACTAGGGGGGTAGAACCAGTTAACACAGAAAGTGAAAGTATGAGAAAAAAAAGTGTGAAAGCTTGCTGGGCAGACTGGATGGGCCATTTGGTCTTCTTCTGCCATCATTTCTATGTTTCTATAAACACTGCCTCCAGAAGCGCTCTGAGTGCTCCCTCCTGCGGCGACAAAATGCTGACATCATCAGTCTGCGACGTCTGCAGAGCACCCAAAGCTGATTCTCTCCAAGCCAGTGACAGTCTAGTGTTGGTGTGGGGGGTGGGGGGGGGAGGATGCTGAGGGAAACCTCACCCCCAGATGAAATGAGCACTCCTCCATCTGGCTTCACAACAGGGTTCACCTCCCTGACCTTCTCATCTCCCAGGGCCATGAAGATTGTGATCAGTGGCTGGTCCACAAAGTGAGTAGAAATTGAGGGAAAAACCCTCACTTTGCCCTTACATTTAGGTGGCATAGTGGTAAAAGAGAATCAGAAGCGGACAAAGTGTAGGAGCAACACTCAATAATGGCACCTTTCAGGACACAATCTTGCCTCCATCATATATGTTTTTTGACACAGGTCAATTAACTATTTTTCTAAATAAGATGGTGCAAGAGGGGCAGTCTCTGGCCCTACATTTCCAGACTTACCTTTAGCCTGATATTTCTCTAAGTCTCTCTTTAAAGAATTATAATTTTCCTCTTCTTTGGTATGGTTTTCTTCTTTAGGTGATTTCTTATGGGACTGTGAAATTGATCTTTATGGAACTATGGAATTGTATTACTGAGTTGAGAATTTGTTTCTGGTTATTTATTTTCTATGTAATTTTCCTGTAACTCATCTATTTTCTTTCAAGGTATTCTTGAAGATTTATTTAAAATGTAATATAGATAAGCAATTGGAAAATGTTGTGTTCCGTGGCCCCCTGCCTGAACTCTGGCAGTAGGCCGCCGCAGCAGCGTCGGGGGAAGCTGCAGGAGTCTGGTGCCCGTCGTTCCTGCGCACCGGCGCGGGCCTCTGGGGTGGCCGCCGGGCTGGGAGCCGTCCCTGCTCCTCCCGTGCGGCGTCGGGAAGCCTTCCTCCGCGGCCGGGAATCCAAGATGGCCGCCACCATCTTAGGTGCGACGCCGAGCCTCTTTGCTGAATTTAAAGGGACCTCATCCCTTTAATTGCCTACACCTGTTTTCAATGCACCAGACCAGGGGAAGTATATAAGGAGAATTCCTCTGCTCGTTCCTTGACTTGGCAATAGCTTTGCTCGAGTCTCCTTGCTTCGGTGAGTCTTCTTGTGCTTTGGATCCTTGCTTCCTGGTTCCTGTCTCATCTCAGTGATTCCTTGGTGTGTGACTTCGGATTGGCAAGCGGTGATTCTTGGTGTGTGACTTCGGACTGGCAAGCGGTGATTCCTGGTGTGTGACTTCGGACTGGCAAGCGACGATCCCTCGGTGTGTGACCTCGGACTGGTAAGCGACGACCCTCTGGCACTCGACCTTGGACTTCTTCTGGACCATCGTCTCCAAGGGCCCACCTAAGTCCCAGCGGTCTGGATCCCTACGGGCTCCTCCCGGGGGGACCGCGGGCTTCCAGTGGTGAAGCTCCAGTTAGCCCTTGTACCGACCTCACGACTCCTCGACCTCTCAAAGGTCCACCTAAGTCCCAGCAGCCCGGGTCCCTACGGGCTCCTCCCGGGGGGACCACGGGCTTCCAGTGGCGAAGATCCAGTTGGCTTCTCCGAAGTCACGACTCTTCGCTTTCTCCACAGTCACCTCATTCTTCAGTGCCGAGGGTCAGCCGGTCACATCTTCTGTTCCACCTCGCCTCCCGACGGGGTAACCTAAGGATCCACCTCCTAAGATATACCTTCCTCCCGTCGGTCCAAGGGTTCACAAGCCTGATCATAACAAAAAAAAGATAAAATAAGTATGATCTAGCAATATTGCAGGACATGGGGTTAGATCCAACAGGCTCTTACCCACCAGAAACCAACTGGGACAATTCCAGTAGACAGGGGATGGCCCGGTACCATCCAACAAGGTGATAAAAAGAAAACAAGGGTTAGATATAGGAAGAGTCATATTTAAAGCATGTTCAGTGCTCGATAGCCAGATAAGTCACTTTTTATGCATCTAAAAGATAGCCAGATAAGTGACTTATCTGGCTATCTAGTGGCAGCTGAATATCCCCAGATATTCAGAGGTTCACTAGGTAGCTGGATAAATTTTACGTATTCGGCTATCTTTTAACTGCATAAAAAGTGGACAGGCAGTGGGCGGATCAGGGCAATGCTACTTATCTGGTTAGTATACTTAAAATCACATTAAACAAATGTAATCCACATAATTGGAGCTGTCTGTAATTACAATCTCTCTACCAATGTCCAACAACCATTATTTATCCAGCAGATTTATCCAATATAAAAGTTTCCAGATGTAATGGATCTACAAACACAAACTTATTCCTGTGATATGTAATAATGCATTTACATGGAAATCGTAAATAAAACAAAGCACCAATAGAGAGAATATGAGGTTTTAATTGAAGAAATTGCTTCCTTCTGATCTGCATCTCTCTAGAAACATCTGGAAAAACCAATAACTTATAACCACAAAATAGAGACTCCTTGTATTTGAAATATTGCTTAAAAAATATTTCTCTATCAGTGGTTAATGCAAAAGAAACTATAAGGTAGCTCTAGTAGAGACACTATCGTCAGAAGTCTGCAAAAAAGTAGAGAGATTCAGGCTGGGTAGAGGGAGCAGAACATCTACCTCCTTGGTATCACTGCCCGAAGCCCTCTTTTTATCTGGATTTAATAGGAATTATTAATCAAGAATTTCTTCTCAGGAAGGAATTGCAATATTTCAACCACATCTTTCTTAAAATATTCCTCACATGAAATCAAGCAGGAAATAGGAAAATTCAACAAACGAAGGTTATTAGACCTAAGTTTGTTTTCCAACAATTCACATTTAGAAAAAAGAAGAATTCTATCTTTAATTCCTACCATGGATTCGGACTGCAATTTAGAAATAGAAGAAGATTGGGCAGGCAATGCTGATTCAGTAGTTGAAAGCCTAGTATCAACTTCCTTTAATTTACTAACAGTCTCTTTAGAAAATTTTCACAACTGAGTAACAGTACTTGAAAGTTTGGAGTCTATACCCACGACCACCTTCCAAATATCTTTAAGAGATATTTCCCCTGGCACAGGCAGGGAATTTGACTCCTCTGTTCCAACTGCAGATAAAAGTTGAACTGGAGTTGGAATTGAAACAATTGGCTTCCCCTTATCTGTCTAACCCATACTTAAACTAAATAGCTCCCCAGCATCCAAAGGCTGAGAAGAAAAGCCAGAAGGTTGAACTGTGATAACCTCTTGTTGAAAAGATGAACCTGATGGAATTGGAGGGGGAGATCTCTCTTCAGGACTTAAGGAGACTCTTTCCGGTTCTATACTCAAGTTATTGTGCACTATTGAACTGGAAACTATGTGATGATCCATGGGTCCACTTACAGGAGTCGAGCTAGAGGCTTGATGGATAAGGAGGCTTCCCCTTCCTCTTTCTTCCCATTTCTCAAATAAAGAATCTTGAAAAAGAAATCTTCATAAGAGGTGCACAGCTTTGGCGCCTCCTCTTAAGGCCCCCAACGCTCTGATGACATCAGCGTCAGGCGGCCTCAGTGTTTCCGCTCCTCCTCCTCAGGTCTGGGTCTAGCAGTAAACAGGCAGGTCAGTCTGCACCGCAGGGTGCCTCTTCTTAAGGCCCCTGATGCTCCAATGATGTCAGCGTCGGGCAGCCTCGGTGTTTCAGCTCCTCCTCCTTGGGTCCGGGTCCAGTGGCAAACAGGCAGGCCCTTTTGAATTGCTTTAAAGCTAAACTGAAACTGATCCAAAGGTATTTCACCAGGGATCTTACTCAGTACAAAAAAATGTATATCATCAATATAGATTTTATAGACAGCTCCTAAGTCAGACAATAGCTTACCTAAAAGATTAAGGAAAGCATTAAAAAAAACCCAAACAGTGGAAAGCGCAGACCCCCTGGGGTACACCCATAGAATACGGGTCCCAATCTGAATATATGTATTCACAATAAATTCTCTGCACCCTGAAACCATTGTCATTGCAAAAGAATATATTTAAGTCATCTTATTATTCGAAATTTGTGGAAAGATAATTTCACAACAGTTTTTATCTGAGGCTTTAAGGTTAATTTGGAGTCAAAAATAATTCCCATACCACAAGTATCAGTTGAAACAAACTTCCCAAATCAGATCTAACAATGGATTTCTGCAATTTCAACAATTTTTATTCTCAAAACTTAACAAAAATCTCACATCTAACTCAAAAGATTGTTTTCTCATTAAAAGAGATTTCAATCACATTTTTTCACAATACAGAGTAATTCTTTTGGATGATTATAAGGAAACTGTAACCTGGAAGAAAAATAAAGGGCAGATTTTAATACCTACACGCGGGCGAAGATTTGTACATGTAACCCAGTGCGCACAAATCTACGCCCGATTTTAAAACATGCGCATGCAGCCACGCACATGTTATAAAATCCGGGGTCGGTGCACGCAAGGGGGTGCACACTTGTGCACCTTGCGCGCACCAAGCCCTAGGGGAGCCCCGATGGCTGTCCCTCTTCCCTCTGAGGCCGCTCTGAAATCGGAGCGGCCTCGGAGGGAACTTTCCTTCTGCCCCCCCCCCCCCCACCTTCCCTTCCCCTAACTAACCCGCCACCCCCCCCCCCCCAGCCCTATCTATACCCCATCCCCCATATCTTTGTTTTGCAAGTTGCGCCTGCTTCTGGGCAGGTGTAGGTTGAGTGCGCCGGCCAAGTGCCGGCGCGCGATCCCCCAGCCTAGAGGCCCTACGGAGGCCTCTGGCCATGCCCACACCCTGCCCCGGACCGCCCCCACCCTGCCCCTTTTTTCAAGCCCCAGGACATACATGTGTCCCGGGGCTTGTGTGCGTCGCCGGGCCTATGCAAAATAGGCTCAGCATGCGTAGGGCTTTGAAAATCTGCCCCTAAGTCTTTTTAGAAGCCTGAAATGCCTGCCTATAGGCCACCGACACCAACTTATACTTCTTTGTATTGTCTGGATTCTTAAATTTATTGCAGTGTGTTATGGTTAAGTGTGCTTTGGTGGATCCTTGGGTGCTGTGGGAGATGACCATGCCCACGGGAAGGAACACCGTGAGGAGCCACAGCACTGGGCTAGACTCATAATGCACAAAACACAGTTAGTTCTTTTATTAAACAGCTTGAAGAGAGCCACCAGAGGTGGCAGTAGTAAGGCAGTCTGGTACTTGCAGTCTCAGGAACCTCGGCAGAGGGAGCCCTTCTCTCCTTGATGATGATAGGAGGTTCCGCAGCAGGTTTCCCAGCTAGGAGATACTGTGGATTAGATAGACTGAGAGTTAGAGTACTCACTAGGTGTTTGTTGTTGGTATGCGATTCCACCAGGTATGTTGAAGAAGGTACAGGCACCGAGGCAGAGAGAGCAGGCTCTCGAGGAGCGAGTACATGTTCCCTGTAAGGCACCTGAAATAAAGCAGAGGGCCCCCGAGGAGCGGGTACCCAGGTTAGCAGTTACCCCGAAGGGCAGAGAGAGAGCTTCCAGCGGCAGCACGGAAGCGGCAGAGTAGCGTAGACAAGAACAAATTTGAGTCCTTGCTAACTCAATGAGCTAGCAAACTAGTGAAGGTAATATACCCAGATGGCGTGACATCAGCATGAGGGAACGCCCTCAAGGTTGATGCCAAGGGTGGTATAAAGACATGGGTTGCGCGCGCACATGCACCCTAGTAGGTACCTGGGAGGAGCAATGGCGGGAGGCTGCACCATAGCCTTTCCAGGGACGCCGGAGAGGTTGGCTTGTAGATGCTGCGGTAGCCATCTTTCCTAGGTAAGCGGGAGGAGCCATGAATAAGGTGAGGCAAATGGGGCGAAGCAGTCTAGCACCGACGGACGCAAAACAGTGATGCTAAGCCTGATGAACCTTCCTCTGAGAGACAGTTAATTCAAAAAGAAACCAGGGAACATGAGACATTCCTTTAGTGGTCAAATGAAATCTTAAAGGAGCCACTGTACTAATACATCAGCTAATTTGACATTGAATGTTGTTAAAAACTCAATATTACTGGAGGCAATATCACTATGTGATCAATGAGTTTCAAACTGAGAAAGATCAATTGGACCACGAAATGGTTTTAACTAGGGATGTGAATCGTTTTAGGACGATTAAAATTATCGTCCGATAATTTTAATATCGTCTTAAACCGTTATGGAACACAATACAATACAGATTCTAACGATTTATCGTTATAAATCGTTAGAATCGTGAGCCGGCACACTAAAACCCCCTAAAACCCACCCCCGACCCTTTAAATTAAATCCCCCACCCTCCCGAACCCCCCCCCCCCCCAAATAACTTAAATAACCTGCGGGTCCAGCGGCGGTCCGGAACGGCAGCGGTCCGGAACGGGCTCCTGCTCCTGAATCTTGTCGTCTTCAGCCGGCGCCATTTTCCAAAATGGCGCCGAAAAATGGCGGCGGCCATAGACGAAAAAGATTGGACGGCAGGAGGTCCTTCCGGACCCCCGCTGGACTTTTGGCAAGTCTCGTGGGGGTCAGGAGGCCCCCCACAAGCTGGCCAAAAGTTCCTGGAGGTCCAGCGGGGGTCAGGGAGCGATTTCCCGCCGCGAATCGTTTTCGTACGGAAAATGGCGCCGGCAGGAGATCGACTGCAGGAGGTCGTTCAGCGAGGGTTCCGGCGCCTCGCTGAACGACCTCCTGCAGTCGATCTCCTGCCGGCGCCATTTTCCGTACGAAAACGATTCGCGGCGGGAAATCGCTCCCTGACCCCCGCTGGACCTCCAGGAACTTTTGGCCAGCTTGTGGGGGGCCTCCTGACCCCCACGAGACTTGCCAAAAGTCCAGCGGGGGTCCGGAAGGACCTCCTGCCGTCCAATCTTTTTTGTCTATGGCCGCCGCCATTTTTCGGCGCCATTTTGGAAAATGGCGCCAGCTGAAGACGACAAGATTCAGGAGCAGGAGCCCGTTCCGGACCGCCGCTGGACCCGCAGGTTATTTAAGTTATTTGGGGGGGGGTTCTGGAGGGTGGGGGATTTAATTTAAAGGGTCGGGGGTGGGTTTTAGGGGGTTTTAATGTGCCAGTTTTTCGATTTTTCGATTTTTAACGATTTTTAAACGATTTTTCACGATATTTTACCCCCCCAAACGGCAACAATACGATTCCCTCCCCCTCCCAGCCGAAATCGATCGTTAAGACGATCGAGGACACGATTCACATCCCTAGTTTTAACTGCTTAACAAAATGCATATATCTGTCTGCCTCCAATGGCCAACAATGAAACTTAATCATGTGATGATCTCATCATAAAACAGAATGAATAGACAATGATGTAACACAAACCTCAAGGAACCAAGCTTCAGGAATAATTAATAAATCTAAAATGTGCCCTGATTTATGAGTAGGATCACTTGTAATTCAAATTGCAAAGCAGTCAAAGCAAGAAGGAAATCATTTATTGACTCTTGGAAGGCTTGTCAACATGGAGATTAAAATACACACCATCAATAAATTATTATATTTAAGGTGACACAAAATCACTGTCTCTATGCAATCATGGCTTTGAGGGCAGTAGAGTAGAAAATGTCATGTGACAATTTTTACAATTAATTATTCACAACCCTGATGAGGGACAACACTAGTCTCAATCAAAGAAGGAAAAATAGTATCTATTTTTTATTAAAACAACCCCACCATCTCTTTTTCTCTTTCTTGGCTGATATTGGTACCAATACCCAGGAGGACAAAGTTGAGATAAAATGACATGATCAGTATCTGAATGCCAGGACTCAACAATGGTTAAAATGTCATATTTAGTGTCAAAAATAGCCCAAATACAACAGATATTAATATAGCCAATCTTTACAGTCACTTAAAAACTGGTCAGGTTGTGCAGCTGGCATAGGCAACTAATGGGGATAAGCCAACACAGTACAACATCTGGCAATCGAAAATCGGGTCTTGATGGTATGCTGCCCATATCTTCCGATGCCTGTCAAACTAGGGATTAAACCAACTGCATTGTCTAACCCTTCCATTACTGATAAAAGCAGAACCTGAAGATGATCACCAACATCTGTACATTAAAATTTAAAGTTATAACTGCAACACTGGTCCCCCACAATTTTATTCTGGTAGTATTATAACTCTGAAAAATTAACAAATAAAAAAATAAATAAAGTAGGGAAAGGATTGGAAAGCAATTTATATGGGCACATTTAAAAAAGATCCCATAATTGTAAAACATGTTATAAATGATTTTCAGTCTAGTCCCACCACCATCCCTTGGCATGGATATCCTTAGGTAGGACCAATTGGAGCTATGGGAGGCCCTGTGCTGCCATACTAGCCCTGCCCATTCATTGCCAAACAGCACGTCAAACTTCTGGGAAATGCCGGTGAGGAAGAGGCTGCAGCAGTCCATATGTGGAGACATCTGCACTGGGCTATAAAGTATAGAGATCTCCTCCCCAGTTCTTCAATCTCAGGGCCTTCCTCTGCTTTTCAGTATTTTAGCGGTGGCCCCTGAAGTGTTGGCTTTAGTACTGACAGTGGCCACAACGTGTCAGTATTGTCTAGCATAATAGTAGGATACTGATGCTTTGTGACCACTGCTGGTACTGCAGCTTCTTGTGTTTCTCAGAAGAAAAAAAAAACAGTATTTAATGATAGGCAACAAACATCCAGGGCTAAATGTAAAAAGAACAGAATTAATTAAGTAGTAGCTGACAAAGGCACTGAAAAACTTTGCACAATCTTATCACTTAGAAAACATGAAAGCTGAAAAGATTCAAAGAATCTTGATACAGCACTTATATGGGAATTTCAGGAAAAATAAAGCCCCTTTGAAATATATTTTCCTTGGTGGAGTGTGATATTGAATCCTCATTGTATTGTGGACTTGGAGTGGAGCTATAATGGGTTTTTTTCTATTTTTTTCTAGTTTTTAATATTTATTTTTGTGAAGCTCTGTTATCTTTGATTGTAAAAATCATAAATAAAATATGAAAAAAGAAAGCGTATTACTTTTTTTACTTTTTTTCCATTGTTTTCCTTGTTTTCATTTCTATCACTAATTTCAACTATTTTTAAGGGTGGGGAGCATATGTAGCTCTTAATCATGTAAATCAGCTCTTAATCATGTAAATCAGTCTTGATTCATAAGCGTTACAAAGAAATGTTATTTCAGTTTCTAGCTTTTATATAAATATTTTCTATCCTGAATATTGGATTATTGCAGGTTGAATCGTTCAGGAGATGACAAACAAAGCAAATACATAAGTCATTTTTATTTTAAGAAAACAACTAAAAAGGAATATCTATTCTGAATTTGTGAATACATGCGTTAATACAAATCAATCTCAGTTAATTCAAACAAAAAAAAAATAACACCGGATTTGAAATGAAACAGAAAGGATTCTGATTATCCAAATATCTCTGCCTCAAACATTTGCAGATTCAAACAGATTAAAGGAGATTTGCTCATCTCTAAGTGCTAGAAATATGCTCTTTACAATTAAAGGTGAATTTTAAAAGCTTTATGAGCGCCAAAGCCAGGAGATAC
This sequence comes from Rhinatrema bivittatum, assembly GCF_901001135.1. Classification (NCBI taxonomy): domain Eukaryota; kingdom Metazoa; phylum Chordata; class Amphibia; order Gymnophiona; family Rhinatrematidae; genus Rhinatrema; species Rhinatrema bivittatum. The sequence goes on along the minus strand of NC_042617.1, from coordinate 466,305,491 downwards.
GCGCAGAAGTCGCATGAGCTTGCACCGTGAGGATTTTAAAAAGTGCGCACGTATGCATGTATCACCCGGTACACGCCCAAAAATGTTTCTTAAAAAGGGGGCAGGGTGGGGGCATGGTCTGGGTGGGGCATAGGCATTCCAGGATTTCTCAATGAAATCTGCACATAAATATTTTTGCGCACAAGCATGCGCCAGAGTTTCCTACAGCATAACTTTACTTCTGCTATGGATGGCATTTTAAGTCCAGAAACAAAAAAAATAAATAAAAAGGTTGGGGTATTTTAAGGGTTGGCCCTAACAGGGTAAAAGGTAGGCTCGTTAAATAGGTGGGGTTAGGAAATACTATCCTTGACTTGGGAAAACTGGGAATGAACTGGGAAAATTGGCAATTGCGTCAACACGCGTGTCTACTAAAATCCTTCCACTTATGCGGTAGAGGTGACATTTGCGTGCACATGCGCATGTCTATATAAAATTGTGTGCACATGTACACGCATATAGCCTATTTTATACCATGCGCACATATATGTGCATATGTAATAAAATGGCAGCGTCCATTGGCCCGAGCCGGCATTTGCATATTGCATGCACATTTGCACATTTGCATGTACACCCATGCAGCTGTTTAAAAGTTACTGTCCTCGAGTTTATGGATGCAAACTACAGATGCATTAATATATATTGATGTCTTATTATTTCAAGAACATCTTGATAGATAGCTGTAAGGAACAATTGGATACAGAACATTTATTTTTATTCAAGCTCTGTTTCCTGAGCAGTTATTTACAAAAGTCACTTGACAATCTGGTTGTATCTGCTGTTTGAGGGCTTGATTCACTATTTTCATCAGCATGTTGAGTACTGACATCAGTGCTTGATGATTCTGATACTGTTAATAGAGCAGTTCACAAGCATAGACCAAGAAGTTAAGCAGCAACAGAACACATTCCAGAATGCCTCACCAATTTAATTAAAAGTCAAGCGGCGAAGGCATACGGAGCTGGACAATAACGTGGGGGCAACCGCGCGAGAGATGCAGGCACAGAAATTGCAGGGGGAGGGGTTAGAAAAGCAGCAAGAAAGTGCGGGAAAACAAGAGGGAGGAGACAAGGGGAAGGGGGGCTAAGAGCCATAGAGAGCAACTATATTCAAAAGAGAGTAAGGGATTGGCTGAAGTCAGTGATGCAGGAGGGTGCAGGCAGCAGTTCGACCGAGGAGAGCAGGGTTGAAGCACGAGCGTTGTTGTCCCGCCCGCCCTCCCTAGCGTTGATTCGATTGTTATGTTTTGATATGATATGTAATGTTGCAGTGGAGGCGGTAAACCCGAGCCCAGTTTATGTGTTACATGTTAAAGGCGGAGTTGGGGGGAGGGAGAGGGGGTGTACCCTGCGTAGCCAGCGGGGGGGGCTGTTACGCCGGAGGACTTGAACCTTGGGGCGAAAGGTTCTCAGTGGAGCCCGCTCACGCTGGCACGTGGCGGAGCAGGCGAGGAAAAGGGGGGGAGGGGATTTTAAGGTGGTGGAGAAATGGGGTGGGGTGAGGGGGAGGAAAAGGGGGAAGTTGGGGGACAGTTTGTGTTTGTTCGGGCTCGAGTTATGTTTGCAAATAAACTGCGGCCGATTTAAAAGCCATTCAAGTGTTGTGTGTTGTTTGGGGGGGGGGGGGGGGGGGGCTCAAACGGGACAGCAACTGAGCGCAGGTGTTGCATCCCATGTTATTCATTTTGCAGCCAATGGTGCACTATCAGGACAATTTTTAAAGAGATTTGCCCAGCTAACTAAGCAGTTACCCAGGTAGATTTCTCAGACTGAACACTGCTCACCCCTCAACGGGCAAAAGAATGTGCGTTATTTCACAATGTGTGCACTTTTGCCTACAGTAAAAAGGGGCAAGCCCAGGCATAGAGTTGGGGAATGAAAAGAAAAGTACACATGGGGACTGCATTTTGAAATCCTTCCATGTACCTGCTGTAAAGTCCTTAGGTATATAGTCCCCGTCAGCCCCAGATTTTCAGAAGCAAACTTTGTGGGGCATTCCGCTTTGAAAATGAGCTTGCACGTCCGCAGATAGAAAAGGCACATGGACTTGGAAGCTTCCCAGGCAATTTTAAAACTGCACCCCTTAAGCTAATATATATTATGTAGCATATCTCTTATGGTTTAAGAAATAAAGTTGGGCCAGTCCAAAATCTGTGGACCACAATCCAAGATCCATCATCTCTTGAGTGTACCAATGATGGATTGATTTGTATTTATTTTTATGATCTAACCATGGTTATGATTTATATTGAGGCTTGCACGTCATGTTAGTGAAATATAGGTTCAGATCATATTTCAAGATCATCTTTTTTTTCTCTTTAATAAGCAAAGTTGATTAAATATAATTAAATATAATTGTGCCTTTTGGACTCATATTTACATATATATATATATATAGAGAGAGAGAGAGAGAGAGAGAGAAACACAGAGCATCCACTCTTTAAAGAAGTCAAAAATAGAAAACAAAAAATAATGGCATACTTGAAGACCCCAGCATTGGTTTTCCTCCATCACAAGTCATGATTTATCTAGGGTTTTCTAGCATCTGAGTATATGGTATGCTTTGACTGACTGGAACGAAAAAGGAAACAAGGCACAGGAAGCAATTGGTAACAACCTCATAATTAAAGTATTCCAGGAGAGGAGGTGTGGGCTAGAAATTGAACCATGCCATTCCCTCATCTGTATGTGTCACCATGAGCTGTTGCAAGGCAGAAGGATAATTTAACCAATCAAATTGCTCGACCCATTCACTCCCTATATTTCTGGTACAGTAGCAGGTATGCATAGTGGCTGCATTTTATTAAAGTAAAAAGCAAATCCAAGAATGTGGAATATACCAACACACATTAGTCAATAATCAAAAAAGTCCAAATACTGTGTTGTAGATAGTATAATGTCCCAAAAAGTTCAAAGACCATAAACTTAGTTATTCATCAGCAGAAAGTTTGTTCAGGCTTCACATAAATATCATTGATTAGGAAGTGTGTCCCCTGACATGGGCTGTGTTTCACCAGGAAGGCTGCGTCAGGAGGGACGAGGTAGGTACAAACACTTTATATCTAAAACAAATAATACATCATATTAGGACAAAGAAAGCAACTATAGCAAAATCAATCTAAAAATAAACAACATTGTACATACCAAATCAATAGTGGCATCCACAAGGGACAAGGTAAATACAAACAACTTACATAAGAGAAAAAAAATACATTAAATTAGCACCAGAAAAACAAATTCTGCTAAGTTCACAACAAGTAAGTTTAAAAATGGATAAAATTATACATAGAAATTCAATTGTAATATTTATTCTCTAAGAGCCTGATTTTCAAAAGCATTTACACACTTAAAAATGGGTTTTACACTTGAAAATGCACTTTACCCATGTAAGTGGACTTTTGAAAACTGCTGCAATTTTTGCCATTGAATTGTCTGTAGGATTTATTCACATAAGTGCATTTTACTCGAGTAAATGGCTTTTGAAAATTGCTACAATAGTATGATACATTTATATGAGTCAGTCCTGAACCCAGGTGATTAGTACATAGTAGTTGCAAGAAAATTTGAATAAAGTATACCATATCAGCATATCTACTTGTAAACTTGGACTTATCAAAGTCCCTAAGAGCTGCAGATTCCCTAAGAGCTACAGTTCCCTAAGAGCTGCAGATTCCCATGGAGAGTTGGGGCATAGACACAAGTGCCCAGAGGAAACTCTATTACTTTATCTAAAGCCCACCACAAATTACCCATCATTAACATTGGTATGTCCACAAATTTCAATTGGAACTTGCAACTATATACTGTAGCAGTAGTATATGTGCTATATATCCAATTAATATTCTCTAAGAATAGAATATATTTAAAATGTTCCTAGAAATAAAATTCTGTATATGCCATGAATCTGAAGTTTCAACATATAAAAATTAGGTAGTTTACAGGCAAAAGTATAGATCATATAACTGTAAAAAAAATATATAAATGTGGCTTTGTGAACTTGTCTCCCCTGGTTCCTGGCTTCCATTCAGGCGCTGCATTAGACGACCCAGGTTGAGTCCTGCCAGAGTCCTACCTCTGCCAAAGGGAGTGCCCCTTCGATCAGGATAGAGAGCTAATTCTTAAATAGTATTTCAAGAGCAGAAATACTGTTTTTTGTGGGCACAAGGTCCAGATTTTTCCTGATGTATTTCAGGAGACTCATTTACATAGGAGAATTTTTACTGTTAAAGACACATATTCCCTCCCTGGGTGCACCTTTTTTTTTTTAACTTTCCTTGCAAATGTATTGTTACCCATCTAGGCAACACATATGTCTTTTCAGATCCATCACACCTTGAGATCTTTATAGCTGATAAAACTGCTGATAAACAGTAATGGATGTTGAGTGTAAAAGGAGACAACTATTAAATAATAATAATTTAAAGTGCCTTGGGATCCTAGATGATAGAATTTGTTCTTTTGATTATCCCCAAATATTTGTTACCTAGTTATAGACTCCATATTGATGTGGACTTTGATTTTATGTTTGTTTTCATCTTTCTATTTTTCCTAAAATGTTGCTGGTATCGCACTTATAGGGGTAGATTTTAAAAGGTTGCGCGTGGGCGTACATGTGCGTGCGCTACCCGGCGCGCGCGCATGTACACCAGATTTTATAACTTGTGCACGCAGGTGCGTGCAAGTTATAAAATCCAGGTCAGCGCACGCAAGGGGATGCACAATTATGCACCTTGCACGCGCCGAGCTGCGCTGCCTTCCCCCGTTCCCTTCCCCCTAACCTGACCTTGGCACCCCTTCTCCTAACCCAGGGGTTCTCAACCCTGTCCTGGGGACCCCCCCAGCCAGTCGGGTTTTCAGGATATCCACAATGAATATGCATGAGAGAAAATTTGCATACACTGCCACCATAACATGCAAATTTTCTCTCATGCATATTCATTGTGGATATCCTGAAAACCCGACTGGCTGGTGGGGTCCCCAGGACAGGGTTGAGAACCACTGTCCTAACCTTTTCTACCCCTAGCCCTACTCTAACACCCCCCCCCAAAATTTTTATTTTACTTTTGCACCTGCCTCTGGGCAGCCACAAGTTGCGCACGCTGGCAGCCTGCCGGCACGCAATCCTCAGACACAGCAGTAATGGCCGCTCTGTCGGAGGCCTCTGGCCACGCCTCCTCCCCGCCTTTGAACCGCCCCTTTTGTAAAGCCCCGGGACTAACGTGGGTCCCGGGGCTTTACGTGCGTCGCCGGACCTTTTTAAAATAGGCCCAGCGCGTGTAAGACAGGTTACGCGTGTAAATCCTCTGGATTTACGCGCGTAACCTTTTTTAAATCCGGCCCATATTTTACTTTTTTGTTTTCATATATATTGTGAAAAAATTAAATAATTTTTTTTTTTTTTTTGCTTTTGGCTTGTTCAGACTATTCAATGCATAGTATACGGGCAGCATTGACACTATTTACATGCTGGTAAAGGTAAAAAAAGATCAAATATGATAGCAGAATCAGCTTGTGGGGAGACAAAAGGTTGGAAATGAGCTCTATCACTTCACTGCAGCTGCATTCTTTTCTCTAATAATTGTCTTTCCTGATGCACTTTGCTGCAGATTCTTTCCTCTAGATTATTTGATTGCATACTCATTATTGTACATTTATTCCACATTTATCTGCATTAATTTGATTAGTGACAGTGGAAGCTCCCTAAGTTCCAAGTCATCTCAAACAAATCTGTGCTTTCTTTAATGGCATAACATTAAGCAGGATATAATTGTTGCCAAATTGCATACTATTGGAGATGTTGAATACCAAAGGTCATAGAAAGTTTTGATCTGGCACTTCTCTGCAAGGAACTTATGCAAAAAATAGATCAACTATTGATGATCTGTCTAGTACTTGTGACCCAGACTGGCCACTGTTAGAGACAGAGGGGTACATTTTAAAAAACAGGCGCGCGCGTACTTTTGTTCGCGCACCAGGCGAGAACAAAAGTACGCCGGATTTTATAAGATACGCACGTAGCCTCATGTATCTTATAAAATCCGGGGTCGGCGCGCAAGGGGGTGCACATTTGTGCAACTTGCGCGCGCCGAGCCCTGCGCGTGCTGCCCGATCCCTCCGAGGCCGCTCCGAAATCGGAGCGGCCTCGGAGGGAACTTCTTCCACCCCCCACACCTTCCCCTCCCTTCCCCTACCTAACCACCCCCCCAGCCCTATTTAAACCCCTCCTACCTTTATCGCACAAGTTATGCCTGCTCGAAGCAGGCGTAACTCGCGCGCGCCGATGGCCCGCTGCCGCGCCATCACCCGACCCGGGGGCTGGTCCAGAGGCCTCGGTCATGCCCCCTGGAACACCCCCGGGCCGGAACCATGCCCCCGGAACGACACCACCCGGAACGCCCCGAACGTCACGCCGCCCCCCAACATGCCCCCCGACACGCCCCCCTAGCAAAGCCCTGGGACTTACACACATCCCGGGGCTTGTGCTCGTCGCCGAGCCTATGCAAAATAGGCTCGCCGCGCGCAGGGGTTTTTTTTAAGGGTTACGCGCTTAACTTAAGCGCATAACCCTTTTAAAATCCAGCCCAGAATGTTGGGCTGGATGGAGCTTGGTCTGACTCTCATTGCACTTTATATGTCTTATTGCATCTTCTAAATGAAATACTGAAGAAACATATCAATCTCCTGTAAATGCTAGCGACCCATGTGATGTTTTATCCTGGAAGTGGGATTTGGATCAAGCAATCCTATAGATTGTCAATGGAATCCTAAGCAGTTCTACATATAGGATACAGAAATACATGGTCAAATCTTCAGGATCAGTTTGATAAAATCCAAATATAGCCCCCCATGTCCTTCTGTCTGTAAAATGGGAGTTGTGGGGAATACAGATCCATTCCTGAGAAGAGCAGGAAATACACTTTTAGGCCCATGGAGATAGACAGTTGAAATCTGACAAATCATTTTTCACGCTTGAAAGTGGTTTCCAATCCTATTTACGAAACCTAAAACGTTTTCATTGGTGATAATCTAACACAAAGTGCATTTACATGGAGATAAATTTGCTTCATCCATTTACACAATCACAATCTGCACACTCTCAGAATTCTCTTACTTCTTCTTTTGCAGGATCATCTATTGGACAAGTTCTAGGATTCCTTAGAAATTTTGAACAACCCTTTGCTACCTGAAATGCAACGTGAAAAAACTCCTATTAGTGAGAGCTACCTGCCACTACTCAAGAAAACTCTCAACTCCTTCTCTTCTCCTGTCCATGACCTTATGACCAAAGAAGTCAATATTCAAAAACCCGCTGAGATAGCCAGCTAATGTTAGTTGTTATCTTTAAGTGGTTATTCAGCTAAACCTAACTGGCTAGAGTTTTGGCAGAAAATCCATCTAAATTATCCAGTCAAAATTTGACCAACCACATTTAATGTGGTTGGTTTCCCTGGCTAAACTTAGCTGGTTAGTGCTGAAAATTAGGAACTAACTGTATATAAGTAAGTAAAAGGAAAAAAGACAGCAACAACAATGACTCACGCCCTCCCACATATCTGAAAATTAAAGGTTCCCCCACCACCAAATTCAGGGCTGACTCCTTCCCTTTCTCTCTAATTGATTTCAAGAAAATGTATTTCCAGCCTGAAGCCACTTCCTCCTTCCCTTTTACCTCCAGCTGCCCCGAGTTGGTGGAGGAAGGATCATTGAACAGGGAAACACTTTATTTTTGTGATCGGGGAAAGGAAGTGGCATCAGACTGGTTACAATTTCTCTTTCAATCTGGGCAGCTGGGAGGAAGTCCATCAAGCAGGAAAATTATGTTAAGGCTGATACTCAATGCCATTTGCCTGACAAAGTTTGAACTTAAATACAAATAAAACAAGAGATGTGTCAGGGACAGGTGACCCATCTACAGGCACAGAAACCATATTGGAGTTGAAGGAAAGTTTTTATTCACTGCATATGATTATCAGGCAGACGTATCATACATGTAGCAGCAGTGAAACAGTTAATTGTGATGACTGGGACACAGGCGGGACGCACGGATTTTAAGAGGCCTGCCGTCATGCGCATATCTCCCAGTACAATCGTTGGAAAGGCTTTTGAAAAAGGGTTGCCAGGGCAGGGTCTGGGCAGAGTATGGGCGGGGCATGGATGGGCCAGGACAGCACCATTAAGTCAGAATCACGCACAGGAAGGCAGGTTAGGTAGGGGGTTTAGGAAGTCTGCTCCTTTACTGGGGCAAATTGGGAAGGAACAGGAAAATAGGTCCTAATTCGTCCCCACGCGCATCTACTAAAATCCCCCCACTTATGCGCGCAAGACAGCATTCGCATGCACATGTAAAATCGTGCGAACGTGCACATGTGTAGCAGATTTTATAACAAGCGCGCATTTAAGCGTGCATGTTATAAAACTGGCACGTCTATATGTGTGCGCTGGCGCATGACTCTTAAAATCTACGTTTTAATCTCTCTGGCTCTTTGAATTATCCTGATTGGTTAATGATCAACTAAGCAATGTCATCTATTTTACAACTGGTCAAGGAACATCATATTTTGCATATATATCACCTGATTAGATGTCAGCAATTCATTTCTTTCCAATCACATATTCCTGAACTAAAATGGTAAGAATTCTACCTTTTATTTACTTGAATTTGGTAAATTGCATATTAATAATAACTATGAGACTAAATTTCTTAGAGGAGTTCTGCTTTCTCCAGAATTTTTTTTATATCCATGCCTTGCTAATAATTCCTTGCTAATAAGCCCCTGACCAAATTTGACAAAAATAAAATTAAACAACATTTGACATTTTCATATAACTTAGTTTCCTAAGGGGACTGGACATCCTCAAAATTACTTTAACTCCCTTGCTTTTATTATAATTCAAATATCATCAACTGAAGATTTTACTTCATCAATTGTCATTTGTTTCTCTTCCTATTGAATCTATTGAATGCTATGGAGGACCTCCAGTTCAAATAAGTTTTAAAAAGCAAAAAATTATATTACAGGACACGGGTCATCTGACTGCAGTAGTTATCCTTTTATTAACACTGGGGGTTTTTTAAACAATCTAAATATAAATATTTGCTAGGTTAAAATCATTAGGTTAGAGTTTTTAAAAATATGCGAGCGGCCGCCTCCATGTGCGCATGCTATCCGGCACACGCACATGGACGCGCAATTTTATAACATGCGCAGGCCAGTGCATACATGTTAGAAAATCAGCGAGCCCCGTGCACATGCGCACTGGATTTTGTAATCTGCTCACACATGTGTGCATGGCGCACACAAGGGGCGTAGATTTTAGCTACATTCGTGTGGCAACGCAGTCATGACTGCTTTCCCCAGTTCCCTCCCAGTCCGCTCCAATTAAGGAGAGGACTGGGCGGGAACTTCCCTACCCCCTACCCTACCCTCCCTTCCATTTACTTTTTTTTTTTTTTTACCTTGTTGGGGCATCTGAGCTGAAGTTGGTGTGCGCGCCTGCAGCTGGCCAGCGCACTAGGCTTTGGGACAGCAAACAATAGCGCTGTCCCGACCCACCCTGCCCAAAACACGCCCTCCGGCCTACCCCTTCCAAGAGGCCTGGCAATGAGCGTGTATCGGCCTTTATGCGCGTAGCTGGGCCTCTGGGAAGATTTGCCTGGCACGCGTAAGGCCCGGCCATATGCATAAAGGCCGGAATATACGCGTGCCAGGCATTTAAAATCTACCCTATTCTTTTTAAGTGGATTCTCTCCTCTCTGGACCTTCCCTTTGAAGTCTATAGTGTTGCACGGGAGGTGGACCCTTGGCCTAGTGCAGGATTGGTAGGCTCCCTGGTCGGACCCAGAGAGTGCCTGCCACCAGGAGGCGGAGCACAAAGGAGACAGTGGCTAGCTGGAGCTCCACCAATAGCAACCTGGGGTTCCCTCAGGTTGAGCCCTCAGGTTGAGCCCTCAGTTACCCAGGCTGCCTGGTCTTAGCTGGGCCTCGCAGGATCTCCTTGAGAGAAAGTTCAGAGGTGTGCCCACCACGATCAAGGGTGTGCAGTCGATGTTCAGGCTAGAGGTCCGGGGTGCCAGAAAAGGCCAAAATAAAGTCTCTGAATGTATGGCAAGGATCGAGGCCAGAGTCTAGGTAGCATAGTCAGCCAAAGCAGGGGTCAATACCAGTGGTCAGTCCGTGGATAGTCAGCCAAAGCAGGGGTCAGGTTCCAGGTGGCAGTCAGAAGTGTTCAGTGGTAAGGCAGAGGTCAGTTCCAGGCAGCATGCAGATGTGGTCGAGGAAACAGGCAAAGGTGAAATCCAGGCGGCGATCAACATAGTCAAGAACAGGCAGAGGTCAGTACTGAGAAGACAGTCTGAGAGGTACTATCGGGCGGATTTTCAAAGCCCTGCTCGCGTAAATCTGCCCGGATTTACGCAAGCAGGGCCTTGCGCGCCGGCGCGCCTATTTTCCATAGGCCGCCGGTGCGCACAGAACCCCGGGACGCACGTAGGTCCCGGGGTTTTCGGAAGGGGGTGTGTCGGGGGCGTGTCGGGGGCGAGACCCGATGGCGCGGCGTTTCGGGGGCGGGGCGGGGAGTGGCACCGGCCCGGGGGCGTGGTCCAGGCCTTCGGACCAGCTCCCGGGTCAGACCACGGCGCGCCAGTGGAGTGCTGGCGCGCGTAGATTTACGTCTGCTTCTCTCAGGCGTAAATCTACTGACAAAGGTAAGGGGGGGGTTTAGATAGGGCTGGGGGGGTGGGTTAGGTAGAGGAAGGGAGGGGAAGGTGAGCGGAGGGCGAAAGAGAGTTCCCTCCGAGGCCGCTCCAATTTCGGAGCGGCCTCGGAGGGAACGGAGACAGGCTGCGCGGCTCGGCGCGCCGGCTGCCCAAAATCGGCAGCCTTGCGCGCGCCGATCCAGGATTTTAGAAGATACGCGCAGCTACGCGCGTATCTTATAAAATCCAACGTACCTTTGTTTGCGCCTGGTGCGCAAACAAAAGTACGCGAACGCGCTTTTTTAAAAAATCTACCCCTATATGGGGAGACGAAGGAACAGGAGGACACGTGAACAGAAGGATGCTGGAACAGGACTGGAACGAGACTGGAACGGACTGGAATAGGACTGGAACAAGGCTGGAACAAACACTGGAAACGCAGAGTCAAACTAGAAATCACAGTGTGATCGACCCGATTGCCAAGACAAGGAAGTGCAGGCAGGCACTTCCATTTGAGCAGCGTTTAATCAGGGTGCATCGCGGAGCTGGGATCCGCCCCTGGCCTTTTAAGGAGCCGGGCGGTCCGCGCGCACACTCCTAGGGGCAGGGCTGAAGCCACGGAGGATGCCGAGCCCCGCCATGAGGCCTGGCTGGAGGTGGAAGGCCCGGCGACCACCACCGCAGGACACCGAGGCCTGGCTGAGCTCACTGCTGTAGCAGGGGAGGACAACCCGGGACCCGTGGGAGTCTTGGTGGGGTGACTTGGCCTGGACGCGGGCCGAGAGCAGACGGGACGCGCAACATATAGAAGCCATTTTAAACAGGACTTCTGTTTTTTTATGTATTGTCAGAATCATTTAAATATATTATCTGACCGATCTCTCAAAGAGCTTCAAAACCAACCCTCTCTTGCTGAAATTGGACAAACCCAGCCTAAGTTGTTCATGCTTAATTTTTATTCCTTCAGGGTTACTGGTCCACCCAGAATCACTAAATGTTCTCAGCATGCCTGCCTTGCAGCCAGCCTGCATTCTCCTCTAGGCTTTTGCCTTTCACCCTAGGGGACTAAGGTATTATGCTTTGATTTTAGCTCAGGCCAGGTTTGATGTGGCACTCTGCCTTTCTATGGTGCTCATTGATTCCAGGTTTGCCTAGAATCAGATCTTAGTAGTAGAGACTAGAGACAGGAGCTATCCAGTATCCACATGCTCCCTACCCAGCTCACTGCCACTGGTGGCAGCATTAGAGGTGCCATCTCCTGGTACTCACTTTTGTGTCATCTGCTACTTCTCATTGGACATGATGCAGCAGCAGCAGCAGCAGCAACTGAAAGCCTTTAGCCCTACTGTCTGCTCATCAACTGGCTGGGCTCCATTTTCTCCTACCATGGGCCCTAACAGCTGATTGAGCTACAGTAAGAGTAGTAATGGAAAAGAGAGAAATTAAAATAATTTGTGATGGCGAAAACGAACGACGATATATAAAACTCAATAAATAAATAAATAAATAAATAAATAAATAAATAAATAAATGAATTCCTTAATGAACTTTGGGGCAGCTAACCTGTGGCCATTGACTGATGTCTTTCACACTAGGGCCATGACTGTCTGGAGCCTCCACCTTCCCCATGTTGACCTTGGAATCCAATGGGCACCCAGAGTGCCTCCCATGCCAAGTAAAAGAAACATTTTATATTATATTATTTTTTTCTCTGGTTAAGAACATAAGTACATAAGATTTGCCTTATTGGGTCAAACCAAAGGTCCATCAAGCCTAGTATCCTGTTTCCAACAGTGGCAAATCCAATCACAAGTACTTGGCAGGATCCCAGGGGTAATAGATACAATGCTGCTTATCCCAGGGATAAGAAGTGGATTTTTGCAACTCCACTTTAATAATGGTTTATGGACTCTTCCTTCAAGAACTTGTCTAAACCTTTTTTAAATGCAGCTACACTAATAGCTTTTACCAAATCCTCTGGCAAATTTGCAGATGATACAAAATTGTTCAGAGTAGTCAAATCACAAGCAGATTGTGATAAATTGCAGGAAGACCTTGTGAGACTGGAAAATTGGGCATCCAAATGGCAGATGAAATTTAATGTGGATAAGTGCAAGGTGATGCATATAGGGAAAAATAACCCATGCTATAATTATCCAATGTTGGGTTCCATATTAGGTGCTATAACCCAAGAAAGAGATCTAGGCGTTATAGTGGATAATAGGGATGTGAATCGTTTTTGAACGATTAAAATTATCGTCAGATAATTTTAAAATCGTCCAAAATCGTTAGAGTGCACGATACAATACAAATGCCCCCGATTTATCGTCAGGGGCATTTGTATTGTATCGTTAAATAGGGCGCGGGAAAACCGGCACACCAAAAAAACCCTAAAACCCACCCCGAACCTTTAAAACAAATCCCCCACCCTCCCGAACCCCCCCAAAATGTTTTAAATTACCTGGGGTCCAGTGGGGGGGTCCCGACGCGATCTCCAGCTCTCTGGCCACGGCTGCGTTGAGAGAAATGGCGCCGGTGGCCCTTTGCCCTTATCATGTGACAGGGCAAAGGTAGCGCCGGCGCCATTTTGGTTCCTGGTTCCCGACGTCACTCGTGCAGGAGATCACCCCCGGACCCCCGCTGGACCCCCAGGGACTTTTGGCCAGCTTGGGGGGGCCTCCTGACCCCCACAAGACTTCCCAAAAGTCCAGCGGGGGTCCGGGAGCGACCTCCTGCACGCGGGCCGTATTGCCAATCTTCAAAATGGCGCCGGCGCTACCTTTGCCCTCACTATCTGCACTTAACCAGATAAGTGAGCCAGATAAGTGGCTTCATCCCAGAATCCCCCATCCCACCCCTCACTTAGAGCAGGCTAACTATTTAGCTAGTTAAATAGTTATCCAGCTAACTGGTGGCTGCTGAAAGTGGCCGAATATTGAAATGATGCCACTTAGCTCAATAAGTCCAAACTTATCCAACTAAGTGGCACTGAATATCATCCTCTTGGATTGTAGTGAATTGGCTCCATAGATTTGCTTTGTTTGGGGTTTTTTAATTGAATTTTTCACTTTATACATGAATAAAAAGTATGAAATATGCATATGCCAAGAATATACAATAAGAAAAAAAAGGAAAAGAAATAAGCTATATACAATACAAGTCCCCATCCAATGGAGCATAGAGAAGAAACAAGAAAAGGAAAAAGGAAGAAACAATAAAGGGAATAAAATAAAGAAAAGACAAAATGACATATTCCAAGGCCCAAAATTCAAATTGAATATACCCCAATCATAAACTCTCCCCCTTACATTTTATCAACAGACTCGTCAGCAATAAAGTCTCTAAATGCAATGGGTCTATAAAAATATAATAATTTCCTGATAAACAATACACTTACAGGGAAATTTTAAAAAATAGGAAGCACCTAAAACGATAACACATCTTAAGTTGTAATAAAGCTTTTCTGCGGAGCTGAGTCTCCCGAAATACATCAGGAAAAATTTGGACAGCATGTCCACAGAAGGCAGCATTTTTAAACTTAAAATACTGTCTAAGAATCAAATTTTTATCCCGTTCAGATATGATAATTTATTTTAATGTTGCCCTTATTGGAATATTCTCTGATGAATCTCAGAGAAATGCAGTTATATTAGCACTGTCAAAGAAAGTTAAAAGATCAATGCTACCTTCTTGTCTAACCTCCTTTTTAAACCCAGGAACATAGAAACTCCCCTACCCCCGACACCCGAGGCAACTTCGAGGGGGGGGGGGGGAGAAGGGGTTGATGCTCTGAAACTTAGAGAGGCCTCCCCAGAAACAGCAACAACACTCTGGGAAAAAGTATTAGTGCGAAGAAAATGTATGTCCAGAGGACCACTCACTGGAGTAGAGTCCCAGAATAATAAAGAGAGGAACACCAGAAAAAAACAGAAGGGGCATGCCCCTTAGACATGCGACTTTGGCACGGCAGCGCGGCGCTGGCCACCTGCATTTGAGGGCTTCTGGAAGGCCTCGAACCTGGGTGCCTGATGGAATGGCCGGGATAGCATCGATGTGCTCCAGCTTTGCTTTGTAATACAAATTTCATTTTATGTGTATTGACAGAAATCACCTAACAGATGGATTTATTTCCCCCAGGAAAAGATCTATGAGTTTATATATGATAGTTGTCATTCACAGCTGTCTTCTTCATTGTAGTACATACTTGTAATTTCTTTGGAAACAAGTTTTCCATGCATTTCTGTCTGTTGTTTTTACATTTTAATTTGCAGTCTTGTTGCATGTAAGTTTATGTCTATGGTTTTTCAAGCAGTGTGTTTATCTAGTGGTTCTCAAAGTTTCACAAAATATACTCAGTAATCTTCTGGAGAGGGATACTGTTTTGGCTCTTAGGACCCTTTCTTAAATTATTTTAAGAAAACAAGAGAGTGTCTCAGTGCAAGAGAGCTGGCAAGAAACTGACAGCACATCACTAAATATACAGCTTTGTGTTGAATCAATACAGGCAGCACTAAGCACAATTTCATTGGTCATCATCGTCAATTTGATAACAGCCTCTGAAATCAGATATTCAGGATAATTTAATGAATGGAGGACCAGAGATCAAAGCAAACTTCTGTCAGGTTACAGCAACTGAACAGTGTCAGAACAGTAAATCAAGTTTAGCATTGTTTCACAGAGCTGGTTTATAATATTAACACATAGTGAATCAGCCACAATGGTTGCAAAATGTTCATAAGTCACAACATCAAAATAGGATTTATGAGGTCCATATTCAGTAAGCTGGCGAATGGACAAGCTATCCAGCTAAAGTTAGCTGGATAACTTGTCCAAGATATTCAGCCTAATGAAAGTCCCACTGAATATATTCACTTAAAGTTATCCAGCCTCATGTATAAAGATATTCAGCTCAACTAGAATAATACAAAAGTTTCAGTCATGTAGCTAAATAACTAAAAAAAAAAAATCTAACCAGCTATATTTGAATATAACCCGGTCAGATTTTTTAGTTATCTGGCTTTGTGTCACCAAATAACTTGCTACTTAACTGGATATCTTCAAAAAGCTCTGTCTAGACAAAAAAAAAAACAAGAAAGAAAAGATGTAAACAGGCCTGTGGCCCAATTTCCCTTCCCTTCAAAATTTCAAATAAAGCCCTGTCTGGCCATTCACCCGCCCCTCCCCCCAAGCCCCTCCTAAATTTGTAATCATGTCCGGGTCTACAAGGCTGGGCACCCTACCCCTTTTCCAGTTCATTAAATATATGTAAAATCATACTGCCCCACCCACCTGCAGTGCCAATCCCATGCCACTCCCCTACCCCCTACCCCCGACCCCCCTCATCCCTCCATACCTAATAACCTCTGCCAGGAGCAAGGTACAACACTTACCCACTTCCAGTACTGTAGCGCTGTTTCTGTCATTTGTATGCTGGAAGTGTCAATTACCAGCAGGTAATTTACAGTAATTACCTGCCAGTACGTCTTTCATACATTGTCATAGGCCCCTTGCTTCTTCAAGAGTAAGAAGGAGACCTTTTCCATTATAGCAATATCTGCTACCACTGACTTCCAGTGATCAATTGATGGGATCAACTTCCAGTAATAAGCAAAGGTAATACAGGCAGCATGGAATAACTGGATAGCAAGAAGTTTCGTAAATTTAGTCAAGTCAAGATCATCCCATTCTGCCTAGCAAACACAAGGAGGCTGTGAGTTGAAGTGGTTGACACAAAATTTCTCAAATCAAAGTCCCAACGTTTTGCCAAAAGTTATTAACAATAAGACAATCCCATCACATATGAAAATGAGATGTGGAATCTCCACACCCCCTCCAACATAGGGGGCTAGCTGTAGAACATTTAGAAAAAAACAAGGGATATCTATATGTTCTATGTAACAATCAAAACTAACTCTCATACATTATTACAGCAGGACAATTTAAGGGTTGAGCCCCATATATCTCTTTTCAATCATCCTCATGCCACTTCTCTATAATCATGGGACATGTCTCTTGGTCAAAAATAAACAAATGTATATAAATTCTGGAGATAAAACGTTTCAGAGACCTAGTGAAATTAATGAAGATTCCAGAGAGGGGTGCAATCTTCCACTACAATCTGGATGTCGCATAATGGCCCTTTGCAATGACGAAAAAATGTGAATGTTCTACAATGTGAAATTCAGACTGAAGGTCCTGAAAACACTTGAATTGGCCTCCCACCCAGATCTGATCTGAAACTTGTGGATCCATATACTCGTCTTTCAAATCCAGGGTCAGTGTGAGAGGAGACAAAACTGGATTGCCCTGAAGATAGGCGATATAACCTCTCATACTGAAAGCCCAACAATTTATTCACTATGCACCAAACTTTAAGAGTATGTGATAAGATAGGACTCAGTGTTTTTATCTCAGCACAATGAGGGGAGGTAGGAGGCAAACTAAAGTCCCGAACTGAAAACTTTCAAGCGAGACCCAATTGAAAGGATGAGAGTGTAAGTGTTGTATTTTGCTCCTGGCAGGAGTTATTAGGTATTGGTGAGATAGGGGATTCCAAAAGGGTAGGAAAGCAGTTCAGGACTGGCACTGCAGATGGGGAGGGGGAGCCTGCATGATTTTACATGTATTTACAGAACTGGAATAGGGGTGGGGGCCCGACCTGCAGACATGGACACAATTAAAAAGTTAGAAGAAGTTTAGTGGGAGAGAGGTGCATGGCTTAACAGACGTGTAATTTAAAATTTTGAGGGGAAGGGAGGGGATCTGGCCGCAGGCCAGTTTACATCTTTTCTTTCTTTTTTTTTTTTTTGTCTAAATGGAGGTACTTAATTGGATAACCTTTGAAGATATCCAGTTAAATAGCAAGTTATCTGGCTACAAAGGCTGGAAAACTTGAGGTCTGCTCTGAAGCAGGTCTAAAGTTATCCAGCTAACTTAGGCCTGGATTTTCTAAAATTGCAGGTACCGGGAGGCGGGGGGGCGAAAGCTGGCAGCGACGCAGTTGGACGCGTTACTGGCGGTGATAAGGGGCCTTACCTTTTCGCCATCAGCGATGTCTTCGCCGCTTCCGCCCCGGTGCTGCCCCGACTCCTCCCCTTCTGGTGCCGACTCCACCCAGACCTAGCTATTGCACGCGAAAAGTCCCTTTTCGTGTGCGAAAGCTATAGAAAATGACCCCCTTAGGGGCCTATTTACTAACATTGTTTTCTCATTCTGTTTCTGTGAGAAAAATGCTTAGTAAATGCCCCCCTAAGTCTTATCTGGATAAGTTCTGCTGACTATCTGGATAAAATTATGTGGATAACTTATCCATTCACAAGCCCTTTCAAAATGGACCTCATAATATACAAAATAAGATTCACAAGAATGTTTAGATAATCAAGTGGAGTGACTGGGTTACTTTATAACTTTCTGTGAGGCCTATGCAATAAAACTCATGCAAAATTTTTTTAGCATGGGCTCCCAAACAAATTTAACAAACACATTAAAATGTCTCTTAATGAGATTCAAAAAAATTTAGCATGCTCAGGGTAAAAAAACATGTTAGAAACAGCATGCCACCAAAACCAGAGTTACAAACATAAAAAGAAGCTACTGAAACTAAGCTCACTGATAGTATCATATAATCCCAGGGTGCCTTTGGGAAACAGATTTCACTAGCCCTAGACAACTCCTGAGCTTATGATATACAAATTATAATCATTTACCATTACTGCATGTTTTTAATGTGTGTTTTTTGTATGTTTCTATATTCAATAAAAAGCACTCTTGCAACATCAAAAACTTTGTACTTTCAAATGAAATTAAACCATATAGGAACTTATCTGCTCTCAAAGATCACAGGAAGTCAATCAATTCCCAGAAGATAACAGGAAGTCAGTCAACTTCCAGAAAATCAAAATGCCAACAATAGATTCACAGATGATGAAAATGCAAGTAATTTCATTGAGGTACTTCAATGTCAGTTCTGCGATATTCTCAGTCTAGCATACTCAGATAGAGTAGCCCACTCTGGCATTTATGCCAGTTAATTCAATAGGAAACCTAACGCTATCATTTTGGCGAAAAACAAGGTTCTCGGGTGTCTATTCCAATAGTAGCATAACTTACTGTGATAAAAATAACAAAGTTTTTAGTTATAAAATAAATCATCATGTCTCGCAGTAACCTCAAAACATAACAACACTCACAGCATTCCGACTGACAAAGATGTTGCCTAAATACATTCAACTGGAAATAACTCATGACGCAATATGACCTTTTGTATGTTAGCACATGGAACTCCTCTCCCTAAAAATAAACTACCAATGGAAAGGTCTAAAAAAAAAACAACCAACCTACTTTTTAAAGCCATAAGGTTCTATATTTATTAAATTATAGATCCTTTTCTGTTCTCATTGTGTTAAAATTCTGTTAAAATCACCTCTTCACAAATTTATCAATAGTTTCTCAATAACGGTAAATATTAAAAGCTCAAAGGTATGATTTGCAACTACTGTGTACCTCAAACAGTGCCTCAATTCTATTACATTTAATGCAACTGTGATATTACCTACTGCGGGCATGCAGGACCTGCATAGTTTTACCTTCATAAATGAGCTTTTGATGTTGCAACAATTTTTTATTGCATATATAGAAACATACAAAAAAACCACACATTAAAAGACATAAAACACAAGCATTAATGGCAAATGAATATAATTTGAACATCATAAGCCCAGGGCTAGTGATGTCAGTTTTCCAAAGGCATGCTAGAGTCATATGATACCATTAGTGAGTTCAGTAGGGGTGTGCATGTTTGAAACAACATCCTCATTTTTAAAACAAAACAGAAAAAATTACAAAAATTTTGTAGTTGTTCTTCTATTTTTTTTAGTGCACATGGTTTCTGAATAGTGTGTACTATTTGGAAACAGTGTGCACTATTATGCAAATAGTGCAAACTATTCAGAAATAATGCATATTCTTTCCAAAATATAAAAAAAAAGACAGAAAAAAATGGGAAAAAATTAGCAAAAATCAACCCTCAACTGACATGACATAAAAATTCACTTTTTTGGCCTGCACAACCCTAGAGTTCAGTTTCAGTATCTCCATTGTATGACTTTACTCTGTTTTTGGTGATATTTTAATATATGGTTGTTATTGATTCCCATTTACTACAGAAATAGCACACTCACATTATTCTCATGCACATACATTTGAAAATGTGTTGGCTTAATAGCATGAATATGCAACTTACTGTGTACATGCTAAATAGTGTGAGCATATACTAAATAGCTTGAACATGTCCAATCCTTTTTTCCTCTTCGTTCCTCTGGCTGGCTTACAAGACATATATAGCTAAATCTGGTAGAAAGAAGTTCGATTGTCAGTGTAAAGAGAAGAACTAGGAGCGCTAGAATACTCCAGGTGAGATGGTTAAAAGAGAGTGGAGAGTTGCGTGAGAGTAGAAAACTGACATGAATGTGTGTTTAGAACCATCTGTCTCGTGTGAATAAGGATCTTCAAAGATTGATGAGAGAGAATATGGTTAGGGGAAAAAGAGATCATGTAAGGGAGTTAAGACCCAGGGAAGAATCTGATCATCTTAACTTAGGTCACTAGCATCTGACCATTCCCTATCTACAACCACTCTATAGTGCAGGCACTGTACACACACACACACACACACCTTCTGCTACTGCCTCCAAGCTCAGACATGAGTTGTGCATGCAAAGCAAACTATTGGTCAGCTCAAAAACAAAAAAAGCTTTTGAGGCTCAGATTGTTCTTCGGCCTTAAACCTCAAAGCCTACAGTGGTCTTTGGCCATACTAACAATATCAATTCAGCAAAGACTTTTGTCCTTTGGTATTATGTATGTCCTGGTTTGTATGTTGTGCCACACCTTGAGCACCTTTTATGAGAAGGCATGATATAAATTTAAAAAATGATTGATTAATGGCAATCTATTCCTTGGAAATACATTTGCCTTATGTAAAGAAAGATGAATTTTTTGTTGAAATGCTCAGGTGTGCCTGTATGTCTCCTCTGTCACCTCCTGTTTTCTGTGTGTCATTCTCTCCCTCTCCTCCATACCTCTGCTGTGCTTCTGATGTCTTGTGAAAGCTTTTTTGGCAGGAACCACTGGCTAATCACTTGCTTCTGGAGGGGGATCCCTCCTGATATTCGAAACCTAGTATACATTAAAGGGTGAATTTTAAAAGTCATACACAGGGCAAATCCGGGATGTATGACTGGGACACACAGATTTTAAGAGGCCCGCAGCCATGAGCATTGGAAAGGATTTCACAAAAAGGGGTAGGCCAGGACAGCGCCATTAAGTCCAAGTCATGCACAAGTGTGTTCCGGGATCCGACGACCGTGTAAGTGGCTTCTGCTATGGACTGTGGGTAAGTAGTAAAATAAAATCATTTTGGGCAGTCAGCGGGGTTTTAGGGGGTTGGGGTTAGTAGGGTAAAAGGGAAAAGGCAGGGGGGTTAGGAAATCCACTCCTTTACAGAGGCAAACTTGGAGGGAACAAGGAAACAGGCCCTAATGTGTCTACTAAAATCCCCCTACTTATGCACACGAGATGGCATTCACGCACACAAATAGCAGATTTTATAACATGCACGCAAGTTATAAAATCGGCACTATCATGTGCGCGCACTGGCAAACCCATGCACATGTGCGCCCATGCGAGACTCTTAAAATCTACCTTTAAGCTCTCAATTTAAGAGACTTCCTTATATATACTGAAAAATAAAATCAGCTTTTATTTCAATTAAGCTTTCTAGAAATTTATAGGAGTATGTATTTTTTATGGTAAAAAGAATGAGAGAAACTGAGAACAATACTGTTACATTTCCACAGATTTGCTTTGAGTCATTATTTTATGTCTGAAGTACCATAAGAGTATTTACCACAGACCATGTCTTTTGTAGTCTTAGATGCAACACTGCTCTAAAAGCTTTGCAACTATACTTAACCCATTTTCAATTAGCAGAATACAGTCAATAAATCTATTCCAGTGAGCAACACATGACTAAAATGATCAATAGAGGAGTAGAAACTGAAGTATACCCAACAACCTACAGAGAAATGTTCTGGAAAGCAGAATATTTCAAGGCAATCAACTCTTTTTTATTAGGTCGGATTGCTGTTATACACACTGAATATGCAGAACTGTTATCTGAAGCAAAATAAAATACCATGAATCATGCAGAAAAATGTACATATGGAATGTATAAACCTTTGTCACAGCTTCCTTTGAATCCAGATTCCCAGTTCAATATCTGTTCCTTATCTCTTTTCTTTGCCATTGGTTAAATACACTCGTTTTTCAGCAAGATGAATTGATTCTTTTAACTTTAAAGTACCGGTTATCTTGTATTTCTTCCTTCTAATCTCTATGGGTGATTCCTTGTTCTACCCATTATTCTCAGAAAAAAACACATTTCTCTGTCATTCTCCTGATAAGGAATTTCGATATTCTTCTTATTCTTGTTTAGGGTGGCTATATTACCTTACCCCTCCATCTCTTTTGTCCAATGAAAACTACCCAAGCTGACATGAGACAATTTACTTTCATAGGTTTGCTCTCCATCCCTTTCATTAATTTGGTGATTTTACTATTTTCTAATTTTTGGCTTGTGGCCTAGCAAGGGTCTTCTATGGGAGTTAAATTACTTCCCTGTCACAAATGCCTCATTAAATGGGGATGTTTCTGAGCTTGCAGGATACAACTTGAAATTGAAATCTTGTTTAACTCATGGTCTAATCTACCAGTACATCCAAATCCTTCTGAATTGTTTTGATATACAATGACCCATTTGTTATATAATTTGTGCATCAATATCTGGGGGGGGGGGGTTTGTGTGATCTCTGGAAGTTGTTTTGAGAAGTCCAAACATACTCATCTTTTTTAATGGTTCAAGCATTTACCTAATGCTTCTGAGAGCCTATGTCTAGTGCTCCACATCTCTTTCCAAGCAAATGGAGAGAGGCTGTAAGAAAGCAGTTCCAATATGTCAAGACTTCAATCCCTTGGTGGCATTTGACAATCAACAGGATACTGTAGGTTGGAGAGGATGGAAAAAAAAAAACAACGTATCTATAAGCAGTTTGAACTATTTGATAGAAGTAGGCTCTTCTCCTTTCTTTGACTTTGCAGACTATCACATCTACCACTATATTTTTGTTTTCTAGCATGTGGGTGAGTGATTCCCTCCTCTACACAACCATACTAGTCTGGAAAGACAAGAGTATGCTAATTAATTCATGCAATTGAAATTGGACATGTCTTATCTTATTTTTTGGTTGTGAGCTCTGGGTGATTTGATGGGGGTTCAAGTGAACTGGCAATTCTAGGTGCGTGCGTAATTAAATATTGTCAGAATGGTGTATGTGGATTCTTTAAAATATACCTGCCTCTGTGTTTAATTCTATATTATTGCTTGCTAATTGTTATAATTATTTTCTGCATAAAATGCGAGTATTTTATAAAACTGGGTGGAGAAATTATACATACATGCATACTATGACATATGCATATACTTTCAGAGCAGAAATATATTCCCACCACACAGTTTATAAACTACTACCATAAATCTCTGTCCATCCTCTTATACATACAAATGGTGTACCATAGACAGCTTTGAAACTTAGGCTATAAATCTATAGTTAAGGCAAAGGATTATGAAGTAACTTGCCCACAGTCACAAGGAGAATCACTGAGATAAGCAGAATTTCAACTCATTTTATTGATTCTTTGCCCATTGCTCTAACCACTAGGCTACTCCTTCACTCAATATTTTATATTAAGACTCACAGATCCAAACAGTTTGGCATATCAGTAACTAGCATACTAGCTTTAATTCACCCCACTAACATTATATAGATATTTTATATAATTTCAAGAATCTCTAAGATCAAAGTTACAGATTTACGAGTGCTATCTCTTTTAAGACCTATGCATATATTTATTTTATATTTATTTATTTATTTTATTTAGAGCTTTCCTATACCGGCATTCATGATACAATCATATCATGCCGGTTTACAGGTAACAAGGGGTGTAATAACCATAAACATTTAACAAGTGGAAAGGAACAAAAGTTACAATAAAACAGGGTTGCTGAAACTGGGGAATGAAGGAAACAAGAGTAGGAGAAACATTACAGTAATTTTACAGTAACAAATTATTTACATAGTGCTGAAAGGTCTTTTAATAGTTTTCTTAGTAGTTGTTGTTATTGTTTACAAAATCTTACTACATCATTCTTTAATCTCCTTATGAATTTTTCAACTATATCCCAAGAAATACATTTCTGAATATAAACAGCAAAAACACAATTTGCAACCAAATAATAAAAAATAGAACAAAAAATATATGTATTTATTTATACAAACTTCTATTCTACTGATTCGCAAATCTCAGCAGAGTACAAAATACATATACAATAAAATCGGCAAACAATTACATAATATTGAACAGCAATAGTAAATAAGGAGCAAAGGCTATTGGAAACCTGAATGGCAGGAGGTGGAAATAGTTACATTAGTCAGGAAAGCCCAGGGTAAAAAGATAACATTTTAGCAACATCCTAAAATGAAGTAGGTCCTTTTCTGCTCTGATTTCCAGTGAGATTATTCCATAGGGCTGGGTCCACAATAGAAAAAATGCACTTGCGAGACTCAGATGGCCATGCTAGTTTAAGGGAAGAGATTTCTAGTAAATGCTGGGAGGAAGAGCGAAGGCTATGGACTGGCTGGTATATCCGAATAGAGGAAGATACGCAAGATGCGGCCAACCCATGAAGGGCCTTAAAGATTCAGGTGAGAGTTCTGAATTGTGCACGCCATATTATAGGCAGCCAGTGCAGCTCAGCAAGGACCAGAGAATTGTGACTATTTAGACAGGCACCAGAAATTAATCAAGCCACAGAGTTTTGTATTAATTGAAGAGCATGAAAATGAGAGTTGGGCAAACCCAAGAACAGTCCATTACAATAATCCAGGGGTGACAAGATTAAAGATTGAACAATGATGTGAAAATCAGAACAGAGAAGCAGCTTCAAAGGGCATCGCAAGTGAAGCATTTAATAAGAGGATTAAACCAGGGACCCAATATGAGGCCATAGAGATAAGGAGGAATTGATGAGAACACCCAAGTTTTGTGCCTTTAATAGAATAGGGATAGTGTAGCCTTCAAATAAGAAGTTAGAGTGGGCATCTAAGGAAGGGGAGTGAGAGAAGAACATAATTTTCATTTTCCTGATGTTAAGGGCCAGCATATTGTCAGTTATCCACTCCTTGGTTTTGTCATGTGGGTGGCTACTTTATCCATTGCCAATGTGACTGTTGGAAGAATAGGAATACATAGGATAGGAATAAGAATAGGAATAAAAGAATAGGAATAAAAAGCTATATGTCATTTACTAAAACTCACACCTAGATTGGACAGAACTGTGCATAGGGGAGCAAGGTAAATATTGAAGAGAGTAGGGGGAAAGAGGAGATCCCAGGAGAACACCAGTACTCAAGTGGTATGATTTGGAAGAAGAATCACCATAACTACTTGGAAAGAACGATTAGAAAAAAAGGAAGTAAACCAGGAGTAAACAGTGGAGAAAATGCCCAGAGGCTTCAGATGGTCCAGCAAAAGGGTATGATTGAGTGTATCAAAAGCTGATGATATGTCTAATAGAATGAGGAAATAACTGATATCAGAGTCAATGCCATGCCGAATATTATTGATACTGGAAAGTAAAAAAAGATTCTGTATTATATCGAGGTGAAAGCTGAACTGAAAATTATGGAGGAAATTGTTCTCCTCCAGATAGTCCTGCAACAAAGGACTACTTTCTCAAATATTTTAGTGAGAAGTGGTGGGGAGGCAATTGGACGATAGTTTGAGGGATCTATGGAATCATGTTGACTTGTCTCAGTAAGGGGCGGACCACTGTTGTTTTTAATGAAGGAAGCACCATGCCTTCAAGGAAAGAAGCATTCACAAGCTCGGTGACAAAAAGGCTCAACTCAGGCCCTAACACGTTAATCAAGGCTAAGGAGCATGAGTTGAATGCACAAAAAGTATCTTTTAAATGCCCTAATATAGCAGACACCTTAGAACATGAGGCTATCTCAAAGTCCTGCCAGCCAGCATTTAAAAGAGAAGGAGAAAATGAGCACCCAGAAGTAGTTGTAGTGAAGGTGTTAAATGTTTCACATGAGGGATATGAAACTCCAGAAAGAGTGCACAACAGAGGAACAGTAAGTGAATGGACTATCCTGAATAGTTTGTGAGGCCAAGAAGCATCTTTAGAGAGTCTAACAGAGTACCAGGCACATTTTGCTTGGTCCAGACATTTTTTTGTACTACTCAAGTCTGGACAAATAGTTCAAGAGATTTGAATCACTTTTCTCCATACGCCAGCAGCGTTTTACGACCAAAAGCCCGCATTTTAAGGACCTTAAATTAGCGGTATACCAAGGGGCACATTAGACCCTATGAAACCAAAAGTTTCATAGGGTCTAATGTGCTTATGGCAAATTGGAGAGAAGACTGCTAATGGTTGGTCAATCCCTCGACATCGTGTATAATGATATTACAGAGAGAATGAAACCAATGAAAGCGCAATTGATCTATATCAATTTGTGACTGTCAGAATCCTACGAGGGTCAGTAGACCTATAAAGTAAGATAGCTGAATGACTTTTTTGTGCAATGAATCAAAGAATGATCAGTCCAAGGAACACTGAATCCAGAAGCATGGAAAGCATCGAAAAAGACCCATTCCTCATGAACAAACAGTAAATCCAGAATATGACCTGTTTATGCGTAGAAAAATGAATCATCTGAGACCACCCTAAAGACACCAAAATGTCCTTACAGACATTGGATTGGGGGGGGGGGGGGGGGATATCTACCTGAATGTTGAAGTTGCCTAAAATTATAACATTCCTTGTGTCAGCTTTGATAGATAAGAGACAATCAATGAACCCTGATAAATTGACAGGCAGAGCGTCAGATGGGTCATAGATTAAGTAGAGGCCCCAATTAGGAGGAGAAGTTAGATAAAGGAGTTCTAATGGAGCAGGTACTCTGTTTGGACTAATGATAGTTGTAGAAATGAATTGGATTTAATAAGGAATAGCCTACTTTTGTTTGCGCTCCAGGCGCAAACAAAAGTACGCTGGATTTTAGTAGATACGCGCGGAGCCACACGTATCCGCTAAAATCCTGGATCGGCGCGCGCAAGGCTATCGATTTCGTATAGCCGGCGCGCGCCGAGCCGCGCAGCCTACCCCCGTTCCCTCCAAGGCCACTCCAAAATCGGAGCGGCCTCGGAGGGAACTTTCCTTTGCCCTCCCCTCACCTTCCCCTCCCTTCCCCTACCTAACCCACCCGCCCGGCCCTGTCTAAACCCCCTCCTTACCTTTGTTGGGGGATTTACGCCTCCCTCCGGGAGGCGTAAATCCCCGCGCGTCAGCGGGCCTCCTGCGCGCCGGGACGCGACCTGGGGGCGGGTCCGGAGGGCGCAGCCACGCCCCCGGGCCGCCCCGGGCCGTAGCCACGCCCCCGGGCCCGCCCCCGGAACGCTCCCGACACGCCACGAAAACGCCGCGCGGTTCGGGCCCGCCCCCCGACACGCTCCCCGACACGCCCCCTCCGAAAACCCCGGGACTTACGCGAGTCCCGGGGCTCTGCGCGCGCCGGTAGGCCTATGTAAAATAGGCTTACCGGCGCGCAGGGCCCTGCTCGCGTAAATCCGCCCGGTTTTGGGCGGATTTACGCGAGCAGGGCTCTTAAAATCCGCCCCTATGTTAATATAAGGTCAAAACAAGAGAAGACGAGAGACCATCAAGGTGTCCTGGAATTCATGTTGGGCATAGTTTTAAGGAATTATACATTTTGTGGTCCAGGAAAACCACCCCTTCCATTCTTCAAAGGCAATTTATTGCCAGGAGTCCTCTCTCATAGTCATGATACTTTTTTCCACTGCTGAAAGATTATGAGAATAGAAGGCATATGGATGGAAGAGGATATCTTTAGGACCCTTTCTTTGAGATGGTATAGCCCCAATATTTATTTATTTATAGACTCTCTTATACCGTCGTTTGGAACATTCCGTCACAACGGTTTACAATTAAGAAAATAAAAGTAGAAATAGTAAAACTATAAAATAATAAAAGCTAATATAATTCAGTAACAATAACTAAACTAAATAAGTAAAAATAAACCAGCCATCTATATAGAAACATATAGAAATATAGAAGTGACGGCAGAAGAAGACCAACGGCCCATCCAGTCTGCCCAGCAAGCCACGCAGTTTATCCATTTTTTTCCCCCTTTTTTCTCCCTCCCACCCGTCTCTATTGGCTTCCAGCACCCTCCGGCCCCAATTCCCTTCCACCCCTCCACTAATGCAGAGAGCAGCGCCATCCTAGTGAACATCCAGCTCAATCAGGGGTAGCAACCGCCGCAACCAGCAGGCCACACCCCTGCCCCTTACCCACCCCTGTTTTGTTTGCTTGTTTGTTTGTTTTTTATTTTTTGAGATGGCAGCCCTCCATCCTTCCACTCCGTGAAGGTGGAACACCAACTACTGGCCACTGGCATCCCGCTCCGTGAATGCCTCAGTGGCTACTGCCGCTCCATGCAGTGTTTTGCTGCCTGAAGGTGGAACACCAACTACTGGCCACTGGCATCCCGCTCCGTGAATGCCTCAGTGGCTACTGCCGCTCCATGCAGTGTTTTGCTGCCTGAAGGTGGAACACCAACTACTGGCCACTGGCATCCCGCTCCGTGAATGCCTCTGTGGCTACTGCCGCTCCGTGCAGTGTTTTGCTGCCTGAAGGTGGAACACCAACTACTGGCCACTGGCATCCCGCTCCGTGAATGCCTCAGTGGCTACTGCCGCTCCATGCAGTGTTTTGCTGCCTGAAGGTGGAACACCAACTACTGGCCACTGGCATCCCGCTCCGTGAATGCCTCAGTGGCTACTGCCGCTCCGTGCATAAAAATAAAATTACAAAGATAAAAATAATACTAATCAAATCATAAGCATTAAACTCAATCTAATTATGGTCAAAAGTAAGCCAACTAAAAATCATTATTAAAATGAGCAATGCAAATAGAATAATAAATAGTAAAACCTTAGCCAATTCCCTACTTGTACACCTGCTCGAAGAGCCAAGTTTTAAGATGTTTTCGAAACAGTTTTAGATAACTTTGCAACCTTAGGTTCATTGGGAGAGTGTTCCACAGTCCTGGACCTGTGAGTGAGATTGCTCTCTCTCTAACCGTAGTGAATTTTGCAGTAGCTATAGATGGAATGGATAAGAGCCCTTTGTTAGCCGATCTAAGGTTGCGCTGCAGGGTATGTATTCTTACCACAGCATTCAGCCATTCAACCTGGTTGCCATCAATTGCTTTATGTAAGATGCAGAGTACCTTATACTCAATGGGGTAGATTTTAAAAGAAGCGCGATCAGCCTACTTTTGCTTGCGCATCAGACTCAAGCAAAAGTACGCTGGATTTTAGTAGATACGCGCGGAGCCGCGCGTATCCACTAAAATCCCTGGATCGGCGCGCGCAAGGCTATTGATTTTGTATAGCCGGCGCGCGCCGAGCCGCGCTGCCTAACCCGTTCCCTCCAAGGCCGCTCCGAAATCGGAGCGGCCTCGGAGGGAACTTTCCTTTGCCCTCCCCTCACCTTCCCCTCCCTTCCCCTACCTAACCCACCCGCCCGGCCCTGTCTAAACCCCCCCCTTACCTTTGTCGGGGGATTTACGCCTCCCGGAGGGAGACGTAAATCCCCGCGCGCCAGCGGGCCTCCTGCGCGCCGGGCCGCGACCTGGGGGCGGGTACGGAGGGCGCGGCCACGCCCCCGGACCGCCCCGGGCCGTAGCCACGCCCCCGTACCCGCCCCCAAAACGCTCCCGACACGCCCCCGAAACGCCGCGACGACCGGGCCCGCCCCCCCGACACGCCCCCGACACGCCCCCCTCCGAAAACCCCGGGACGTACGCGAGTCCCGGGGTCTGCGCGCGCCGGTAGGCCTATGTAAAATAGGCTTACCGGCGAGCAGGGCTCTTAAAATCCGCCCCAATGTGTTTTTCGATTGGTAACCAGTGTAGTGATTTTAGAATTGGAGTGATATGTTCTGTTTCTTTGCAACCATTTAATATTCTAGCGCCAGCATTTTGAAAAATCTGCAAGGGTCATATTGTGGATTTTGGCAAGCCTAACAAGAGGGAATTACAATAGTCTGATCCAGTGAAGATTAGTGATTGAAAAATTGTCCTGAAGTCTTTGTGATGTAGCAATGATTTCAGGAGCTTAAGCATAACTAGTTTACTGAAGCCCTCTTTGATCTTAGCAGATATATATTTTTTAAAGTTTAACCTAAATCTCTTATTTTTTCACCTAATTTGATTGCACATTTATCAAGTTGCATTATGTTGTTGACATTTGAAGGTGCACTTTTCCTCTCAAGTAGGATAACTTCATTTTCTAGATTAAGACTAAGGGGATCATTCTCTAACGATATCGCATGCGAAAAGGGACTTTTTGCGTGTGATAGCTAGCTCGGGGCAGAGTCAGCCCCAGAAGAGGAGGAGTTGGGGCAGCACCGGGGCCAACGCTGTGGACACATCGCTGGTGGCGAAAGGTAAGATTCCTTATCGCCGCCAGTTTCGCGCCGAAAGCAAGCAGCGATCGCACCGCAGAGGTGCGATCGCTGCCGGCTATCACAGGACACCCCCCCCACACACACTTTGCCCCCCGCTGGATTCTCTAAGGTCTGTGACCTTAGAGAATCCAGGCCTAAGTCTCATATTGGTTAGTAACTGATTAATAATGTTAAGATACATTTTGGTAAGTTTAAAAGCCTTTTCAATTGAGTCTGTGATTGGGACAAGAATCTGAATATCATCAGCATAGACAAAGTATGTTAAGCCGAGACCAGATAGGAGTTGACATAATGGAAATAAGTAAATATTAAAAAGGGGGGCAGAGAGAGTGGAGCCTTGTGGCACTCCTGTGTCAAGGATTATTGGATCGGATTTAGAGGAATTTATGTTGACCTGAAAAGTTTTATTGCTGAGAAAGGATGTGAACCAGTATGTACCCTAAATGTCTTGGCCTCCACTATAAACGGATGCTGTGGGTCTGGATGTACCAGGATCTGAGCCATCGTAAAGGCCTTCTTCAGGATGATCAAAATGTCAGTTGCTGCCCATGGGTCCACTTGAAAGGTGTTTCCTTCTTAAAAACCCTTGTTAGTGGAGCTGCCAATTTAAGAAGCCCAGGATAAATCAATAAAAGTTTTTGAACCCCAGGAAATGTTGCATTTCCTTAATGTTTTCGGGACAAGACATTGGGCCACTGCACTGACCTTACTGGGGTCCATCCAAATTCCTTCAGGAGAAATTATATGTCCCAGGAGATCCATCGATCACTTGTCAAATTCATATTTCCCAAACTTGGTGTACAATTTGTGTTTCCAGACACAATCCAGGATCTGACAGACCCATTGATCATGTTCTGCTGGAATTTCTGAAAATATCAAGATGTTATCCAGATGTACAATTATACTCTAATCCAGCACATCACAAAATATTTCATTCCAAGTTTTGAAAAATTGCAGGAGTGTTTTTTAGTTCAAACTGCATTACTAGATATTAAAAAAAAACAAAACCATAGCATGTCTGAAATCCTGTCTTCCAGCCATCTACTTCCCTGATCCAGACAAGATTATATGTTCCCCTCAAATCAAGCTTAGTAAATATTTTAGCTGCCTGAAGACGTTCTAGGAACTTGTTAATAAGGGACCGGGGATAGCAGATACTAATAGTTACAGCATTAAGGGCCCAATAGTCAATACAAGGCCAGAGGAACAGTCCTTCTTTGGCACAAAGAAAACTGGCATCTCTGCTGGTTAAGTTGAATGTTGAATAAATTCTTTCTGCAGGTTTTCCTTTAAGTATTTCCAGAGGGCCTTCAGTTTTAGCTCTAACAAAAAAAACAGATTCTTCTAAACAGGATTTCTGCCCCTGGTGGCAAATCTAATAGGCATTCATATGGTCTATGCATAGAGAGAGAGTGTCAACTCCTTTTTTTTTTTCTTTTTTTTTTAAATCAAAGACATTCTGGTATGCTGCATACTTTTCCAGCAAATGCCCAATCTCATCTTGAAGTGCCCAGAATCCCATTTTCAGACCCTACTTTCTGGGCCTCTTCATTAGGCATGCAATTTTGCTGCCAGTATGATGATGGGAACATCACCTGCCAAATCTTCCAATTGATATTTGGTTCATGTTGTTCCAGCCATGGAAGACTTAGAATGACTGGGAAGTGTGGCATTCTGTTGAGGTCAAAACAAAGAATCTCCTGATGATTATGTATCATGATTCAGTCTCAGTGGTTAATAGCCCTGACGACAAGGGGTTGCCATCAATGGTCTCCACCATGACACTTAATCCCTTCTGTTGTATAGGAACTTGGTGCTGCTGAGTAAACATGAGGTCTAGAAAACAAATAAATGCTCCAGAGTCAATGATGGCTAGAGTGGGATTCTGTTATCCCCTCAAGAAAGAAAGTTGTAATGGAATAGTAATATGAGAAAGATGTGACCCCAGGGCCGTATTGATACTCAGAAGGATAACTACCTCCAGTCTCGTTCCCATTACTGGGGCCAGAAGTCTTCATTTCCCTGCTCGGAATGACCCTGATTCCGGTGTCTACCTTGACGGGTATTTTGGAAGTGTCCTGAGAGCCCACAATAGAGGCACAGATCCTTTTGATCCATAGAGAGGAAACGTTTCATCTGTTGACCAGGATGGGCCTCTCAGAGGTTAGTGATCTTTTGAAGGGCCTAACTGCCCCTCATGATTCATAACTCTTTCTCTAGGCTTCATTCTCCCAAGCATCTCTTGATTCTTCCATAGAGTGAGCAAGACGTTTAGGTTGCCTGGGGATTCTAGCCAGCCCAACTCATCTATGATACAGGCTGCCAGACCCCACTGGAAGTGAGCACACAAAGCTGGTTCATTCCAGTTCAAATCATCCTCTAACTGGTTATACTCCATGGCATATTCAGTTATGCTCTGCTGGCCATGATGGAGCCCCAAGATTTTGGTTTCTGACAACTTAACATAATCTGGATCACTTTCCCAAAATTTGTTCTCAGTCATCTGCCTTGGAGATTCATGTCATGACCTCTAGTTCTACTGTTTCCTTTCCAACAAAAAGTTATCTGAAGGTCTGAATCATATCTCTTCTTCAACTCCTCTCCTCCAGCATATACATATTTAAACCCTTCAGCCTCTCCACATAAGTCTTCTGAAATAGACCTCACACCATTTTGGTCACCTTCCTCTGGCCTGTTTCCATTCTGTCTCTATTCTTTTTGATATATGGTCTCCAGAACTGAACATGGTACTCCAGGTGAGGCATCACCAAAGACGTGTACACAGGCATTATCACCTCCCTTTTTTGCTAGTTATTCCTCTCTCTATTCAGCCCAGCAACTTTCTGGGTTTAATTACTGCCTTGTTACAATCTTCTTTGCCTTCAGATCACCAGACATAATCACCTCAAAGTTCCTCTCCTAATCTGCGCACAATAGTCTTTTGCCCCCATCACATACAATTCTTATAGATTACCACATCCTTGGTGCATGACTGCACTTCTTGGCACTGAATCGCAGCTGCCAAATCTTTGACCACTGTACTAGTTTTCTTAAATTCCTTTTAATTCTCTCTACCAGTCAGGCATATCCACTCAGTTGCATATCTTGGAATCATCTGCAAAAAGCAAAACTTTTCCTTCTAACCCCTCCGCAATGGTGCTAATAAAGATATTGAACAGAACCAGTCCTAAATCCAAATCTTGAGGCACTCCACTTAACAGCATTCTCTCATCAGAGAAGGTTCCATTTACCATTACGTGTTGTCTCCTGTAGGTCAACCAGATTATAATATACTTCAGCACCTTGCTGCCCTCACACAAGCTTCTCATTTTATTAGTGAGCTTCCTGTGCGGGACTGTTATCAAAGGTTTTGCTGAAATCCAAGTAGATTTTGTTGAGCGCACATCTTTGATCCAATTCTCTAGTTACCCAATCAAAAAAAAAAAAATCAGATTTGTCTGACAGGACCTTCCCTTAGTGAATCCATGCTGCTTTGGGTACAGAAACCCACTTGTAAGATAATTCCCTTATCTTATAAAAGCAAACAATCAGCTTTTAACCCTTAAGATACAAACTCTCTCAAAGTTAAGCATCTTAGCCTGATTGCCAGGTCCTACTGGCACCACTATATCAGTCATGGTTTCCGTGCAAAGTTTTCTATCTTTGCAATTATTTGAAAATATTTAATAAATAGAAAGAGAAAACCCTGTTGCTGTATTGAGAAAAGCATGGTGTTTTCATAAAATGCTTTCAGGTCTTCCTTTATGCAAGTTATTTTTTTATGGGCTTTTGTTCCCTTTGATTTGCTGATCAACCAACAGCTTAGTCTAGGACATGATAGGATAAGTTTATGTAATAAGAAGCATGAAAATGAGCCCTTGGTGCTGCAGCATAGCTGACGCAACCTTGTAGGCGAACCTACGAAGCCTACTCCAGCAGCTGGTGAGCAAGCCCAATGATTTCTCTTGTCATAATTTCCTTCTCAATCTGTACAGGAAGCTCAAATGCCAGCCAAAGGAATTCCTACCCTCCAGAGCTTGGAAAAATAGGGTCCCCAGTGGACAGGGTGTCCTTTTGCTGGACAGAACTACCCCTTCCAACTGGCAAGGATAATTTTTTGTGGTCTCTGCACAGAGAGATAAACTTTCTCTCTCCCCCGGATTTGGAGGCATCGGAAGAGTGACCTCTTGAATAGTAGGATTTGCCTTTTTTCACAATTGATTAGATTAGTCTTGGTTACTGTTTCAGTCCTTGTTTTTGTTCTGTGAATCACTGATGGGAAGGATCCCTTGGAGTAGGATTAGTAATGCTGCCAACAAAAGGGAAGGGCAGTCATAACTTCCTCCTGGATCTTGAAATTAGGTTTCCAAAAAATGACTCAGAGGGGAATAACGCAAACCAGCCAGTGAGTGGACTGGAAAGGAAAAACCCTCCCGACCCTGGCTGGGACCACCAAGCAGGGCTTGCTTGGCTAAACCAGCTGGGCCTAGTAAATAACAAAAATCTAACTCCTCACTACCTTCTGTATTCTGTGCTTAATCCAAAGGACTGCCCTCCCAGCTGTAGCTAGGAAGCCAATATATTTATTTATTTATTTATTTATTTATTTAACACTTTTCTATACCGACCTTCATGGTTAAAAGACCATATCAGATCGGTTTACATCGAATTGGGGAACTGTGACAAAAACCATAAATTGAAAAAGGAAGAACAAAGTTACATTTAACAAAGTTACATTTATATAGTATTACCAGTGGGCAGACCATGGCAAATCCCACAGAAGGAGGGACTGCATCTGCATGGTCCACCCAAATCCCTCCCACTCTGACTAGCTGACACTGTACTAACCCAGGGCTTAATGGTAACCCGAGAATTGCCCAGGTTATAATACTGCAACTGATTTTGGACCCTTCAGGAATCCAAGATCTCTTAGACTTCAAATTCGGTGTCTTCTTCTGTACAGATTTCAGTGGCCTGGAGGGGCGGTTGCCTAGCGAAGAGATAATTGTAGGTTTCAACAGAGACAGTCTCGACCCAGCGCTTTGACCTCCTTGCCTTTGTCTACAGTGTTCTCGCTTCAGTCCTCATCTACAGTGTCCTCGCTTCAGTCTTCGTCCCAAGTCTTCTGTGTTCTAAGGACTCCATCTGCCCTCATCCTCTGTCCGGCCTGCCGCCTCTTGCCGTACACAGGGGCAAGTCCAAAAGGGCTTGGAACGGTTGGAGGACTGTTCATCGATCAACATTGTGTTGTTGGTCATCCTGGGGCGTGCAGGTCCGGTAGAGGGTCAGACCTTGTCTCCTTATCTTCGCTTCAGCCTTGTCCTGCTCCTTGCTACCCGTGCTCGCAACAGCTCACCTCCCGCGGTGTGTCTTGGGGCTCCTCCCTGAGTCATGCCGTGGCCCAAGGGCTCACATCACCTGCCTTAGAGACGACCGTGCCCCCGCACCCGTAACAATAGCTGAAGGCCTCCAAGCCCTCGGTTCGTAACAGCTGCCAGAGGTCGCGCTTGGACCAACATGGTCATCTCACCTCTCTTTTTAGAGTATTTCCCCAGCCTCCTTACACCAAAACCATCCAGGTTGCCATAACTACAGCTTCACTTGGGCATTCTAAGCTGCTTTGCAATGTTTGGCAGGCTACTGAGACCTATGCTACTGCTGCAAAACCCCAGAATGAACTATCAAAATGTAGATGGATCAGAGTCACGTTTGCTAAAAAAAAAAAAAAAGAATGTCCTGGGACCTTCATAAATGTTAATGGGCTAATTTCAAGATGTTGCATGAAGTCATTTGTGTTTTAACTCTTTATTAGTCCCATTTGATGCTGAAAATAAGATAATCTCATACATTGCAAAATGTTACTCTTGGTTTTAGAAAGGAATAAAATCCATTTTACACATTTATAGGTATTGCTTTATTGTTCCCAACTTTAGTATTATTTTGTTCAATTTAAGCATTTTTCCCTCTTTTTCTTTCACAGACAATATCCCCAATTTGCAGAAAGTCACTTTCTTAAAATTTATTTTAATGTCAGATTACAGATTTG
Source organism: Rhinatrema bivittatum (assembly GCF_901001135.1). Taxonomy (NCBI): domain Eukaryota; kingdom Metazoa; phylum Chordata; class Amphibia; order Gymnophiona; family Rhinatrematidae; genus Rhinatrema; species Rhinatrema bivittatum. Next base: position 466,269,030 of record NC_042617.1, on the reverse strand, counting down.
CAGGGCCCTCTCACATGTTTCCTATACTTGTTTTGGGAATTCATTCTTTATTTTGACTGTTTTAATACTTGAAATTATCAAACACACTGTGGTTCAGTCAGAGCTCTAAAAATTTTTGGGGGCCCCTCCAGCTGATTTCCTCTTACATCTCCTAGATGCTCTCACTTATCCAGTTCATCCCCTCTCTCTGACCCCTTCCAGCCTTTTTGAGTCACCCAGTTTATCCTCTTACCCCAAGCCCTTCTTATAACAGCCAACTGATCATCTGTCATCCTTCCCTCTCAAACCATCCCCAGTTCCAGCCTCACTCTCTCATTCCCCATCCTCTTGCTCTCACTATCCAGCCTCATCTCCTTCCCTCCAACCCTTCTTTCACATCTCCCCAGCTGATTGCTTCTCACCACTAGCTCCTCTCTTACATCCCCCAGTTGATCTTCTGTCATTCCCCCTTCTCACCCTCCATACCTTCTCTAGAAGATTCAATCCTCAAACCATTCCTGCATCTGATCCCTTCCTTCAAACAACCCCTTTTCTAAAAATCCCTCTAGCCAGGGTCAATGACAACATTTTCCTTTGGGCCCCAAGCCAAAGGTGAATGACAACTGGTGAGAAAAGAGGGAAGGTTGATGACAAAGGCAATATTTTTCTCTTGGATAAGTTCAGTGGTGGGTGAGGAGAGAAGAACAGTGGCAATCTCCTCTGGCCTGTGCACCCACAACCCTCCCTTCAACTCATGGCTAGTCTCAAGCATAGAAGATGATCTGCAAGCATCAGTAGCATTAGTAATGAAAGCCAGTGTGGGGTTTATGAACCAGTGCAAGCTCACCCAGGCCCTATAGTGGCCCTAAACCCTCCTTATGCAGGATTTCCTGTTACCACAAACTCATGCACGAGCAGGGCCATGCAGGGCCTATGAACGCATTCTGGCATTAGTAGAACCTAAAGTTAGATCCCATGCTAACCTATACTACTAATGCTGCTGCCAGTTGAGGCACTTGTGACTCCAGCTGAAGGTTTTGTGACCCCCATTTAGGGAAGCCCTGTCCTAGGGAGATGTTAAAGAAGTTAGAAAGTGTGAAGACCCTGTAGAATCTATTCTGCCTGTTACCAATAGAATTTTACTGCCTACTAGTCCCAGAGGGGATAGGCCTAGACAATCTGAACTGTCTGCTAACCATTCGCTTTTTAACGGGGGGTTTTAAAGAATTCCTATTGTGAGGCTACTTTATAAACAACCTTGTTGAAGGCCTCTGCTCTGGAACCAGAAAAGAATTGGATTTAAAAAAATGTTTTAAAATGTGTTTGTGTCATAGGGTGGCAGTGTTTCTTGTTTTATCTAAAAGTAGAAAATAAAGGTGTAAGCTGTTTTTGATTAAGAAGCAGGAAGTGGTCACTTTAGGAGCTACTTTGCCACTCAGATTTCCTTGTAAATATGAAATTAAATTTCAGCATATTAAATATGTATTCTAATTAGTAAGAGCCAGATCATTTGTTTTACATTGAAATCAATAGAAGAGCTTAACAGGTTTCTTCAGGATAATCCCAATTTCAGCAATTTGTCACTTCATTACTTCCAGGAGAATTTGCTTGGTTTATTAGAAGAGCATCTTACTATATTTCTGTGATGATTTGTATAATAATATTTCTATAATGAGAAGTCCTATAGTGAAGTTATAATATTACATATAAAAGATAAATAATCAAGGTATTTCATGACATTTCTTTAGATGTTTGATTTTGATTGTAATGTATAGTAAATGTCAAGCTCAAAGAAAAAATAGTATACATTAATAATGATTATTCCTTACGATTATTAAATTTGCAGTTATGTAAATAAAACTACAACTCCCCAGAGACCGGTCTAGTCAGTGCAGCAGGTTGGTGGTGGCAAATTATCAACCGGAAAGGCCACAGTGATCCAGGACCCTGGATGTATGGGCATTTAGATTATACAGCCTTGTAGTTAGACAAGAGAAGGAAGGGGGTGCTAGGTGTGAAATAAGGGTTCTTATAAACTCATCTACCCAAGGTGCTGGGGTACAGAGGATTAAAATAACTAAAACTGTCTTGAATAAGGAGTGAGGTCTTACAAGTGGTTATGCTTTACGACTGGCAGCTGGGATATATTCTTAGCAGTGTGGGCAGGAATAACTGGAAAGACTGGATGAACCAATTGCTCTTTTTCTGCTATCTTCTTCTACGTTACTCTCTAAGTAACCCCTCCTCTGTAATCTGGTTGTTAATGTCATGTCTCATTTTAGGTCCATTACTTTCCTTTTCTTCTGTAAATACTGAGTGAAATAGCTTAAGGCTTCTGATGGTATAGGTCCTTCTTTACACAAATTCCATGATCTCCCTTCATCTTACCTATTCCTACTTTAGTATTTATTCTCTCTCTATATGTATATAGCTTTTTTGCTGCCCTGCGAGAAAAATTACTGTGCTGCCTACCCCCTCCCTGATTCATTCAGTGTCTGTCCCAGGCCCATTAAATAAAGCCCAGCTCCATCCTGAAATTTATGGGGTAGATTTTAAAAATTTGCGCGATCGCATACTTTTATAAGATACGCACGTAGCCACGAAGCCACGTAGCCACACGTATCTTATAAAATCCGGGGTCGGGGCGCACAAGGGGGTGCACATTTGTGCAACCTGCGTGCGCCGAGCCCAGCGTGCGCTGCCTGTTCCCTCCGAGGCCGCTCCAATTTCGGAGCGGCCTCGGAGGAAACTTTCCTTCACCTTCCCCCCACCTTCCCCTCCCTTCCCCTACCTAACCCACCCCCCCCCCCCCGGCCCTATCTAAACCCCCCCTTACCTTTGTTGGCAGATTTACGTCTGCTAAAAGCAGACGTAAATCTGCGCGTGCCAGCGGGCTGCTGGCACGCCATCACCCGACCTGAGGGCTGGTCTGTAGGCCTCGACCACGCCCCCGGGCCCGCCCCCGAAAAGCCGCGTCATTTCGGGAACGGCCCCGACACGCCCTCTCCCCGCCCCTTTTACGAAGCCCCGGGACTTACGCGCGTCCCAGGGCTCTGCGCGCGCCGGCGGCCTATGCAAAATAGGCGCGCCGGCACGCTAGGGTCCTGCACGCGTAAATCCGGCCGGATTTACGCGCGCAGGGCATTTAAAATCCGCCCCTATATTTTTAAAAACTGACAAGGGCAACCTTCCCTCCCCCACCCAAAACCCATGGATAAGGAAGTGTATTAGGTACCCTAGGCAAACCTTATAGCCTTGCACACACATACACCCTTTACAGACATACACATTTAAATTATGCATTTATAACAAATTTTAAATGAAAAAAACATTCAAGAAGAGTACAGTTTCCTGAGGTAAAAATATCACTTACAATATGCATATGGTATTACATGCATTCCTGTGGTGCCCTCCAGATAACTTAGCAAAAAACACACTTGGAGCTCCTATGGAATGAGAAGTTTTGTAATGCGTATTGTATGTGAGCTTAGACCTCGGAAAGCCATGAACAAACAGAATTACCATTACAATATAGTAAACCTCCATACCAAAACAACCCTATCTATGCAAAGGCAACACTGCACATATTACACCAGGCCCTAGAACACTATTAAAACTCTTATTAGGAAACCAGGCTGCTATAGATCCCTACACAGAAATTGCATGCTAGCAAAATACCTCACCTCGGTCACATATGCAGAACACAGAGAGACACTGACCAAATACAGAGTAACAGAAACGTGCTGAGAAGAACTGAACTGGAACCCACAACAAGCCAGCCTCTATATGCAGAGAAACAATGGAAAAATAGAAACATTACTGTTCTTCATAAAACATTAAATAAAAGCAAGAAATATAAATCATAATAGTAAAGTCGTATTCATAAAAAGAATATTTCAATCCACTTAATGAATAGAATATCAAAAATTTCCCTAACACCAAAAACATTTTCAAAAATCTGCTGAATAAAAATTCCTATTAAAAATGTTCTATTCCACCCCCAAAAATATATATATATATATATTTCAAAAGAGCTGAATCAAATTACACCCAATAATTAAAACTAAGGTTTTAAAAAACTGTTTTCCAGTCACCCTGAGATTGTCGTGGATTGGAGGAGATAGGGTCGCACAGATTTTATCTTCTCTCTCACACAATAATATATTCATTCTCTTACACACTCAGGCTGCTTCTCCCTTAGGCTGCTTCTCCCTCACCGATACATTGTGTGTGTGTGTGTGTGTGTGTGTGTGTGTGTCACACAGGCTCTCACAGGCACAAAACATACAAACACACCTAACCAAAGGTAGGTGCTAATTTCTTCGGGCACCTGTGAGAGCCTTTGTGTGTCACACAGGCTCTCACAGGCACAAAACATACAAACACGCCTAACCAAAGGTAGGTGCTAATTTCTTCGGGCACCGGGAAAATGCACAGAAAAGCAGTAAAAACTGCTTTTCTGTGCACCCTCCGACTTAATATCATGGCTATATTAAGTCAGAGGTCCCGAAACTTTCCAAAAGGAAAAATAAAAGGAAAAAAAAAATTTTGAAGTCGGCCAGCAGCTGTCGGGTCAAAAACCGGATGCTCAATTTTGTCGGCGTCCGGTTTCCGAGCCCGTGGCTGTCAGCGGGCTCGAGAACCAAAGCCGGCAAAATTGAGCGTCGGCTGTCAAACCCGCTGACAGCCGCCGCTCCGGTCCAAAAGGAGGCGCTAGGGATGCGCCAGTGTCCCTAGCGCCTCCTTTTGCCCATTTTTACTGCTGGGCCTCATTTAAATACAGAATCGCACGCACAGGAGAGTGGCCTGTGCGCACGCCGGGAGAGCAGGCATTCACCCGCTCTCCCGCGGACTTTACTGAATCGGACGGACAGTTAGGCTCTTACAGTCACACATAGGATCTCACACATGCTCATACAAACAGGCTGTAGGACACAGGCTCTCACTGAGTCACACATACATACAAGCTCACACACATCGTTTTCCGGTTATCGGGTCGTGGCGGGATGAGCTCCACCACGGCCCCAAGAACCTCCTACTATCTTCTGGGTATGAGTATGCTCGTGCATGTGCCGGCTCTCTCTCTTTCGACCACTGGCTGGTTAGGTTCCGCTGGTGGCCCGTGGCCTCTCCTGCTGCCTCCGGCCCGCTGCCTCCCCGAATGTGCCACTCTGTGTAAATGCATGGTATGCACATCCTGTTGCACTGGGTCTGTATATATAAAGAGAAGCCAAAGAAGATTTTCTCCTATTAGCAACTGGGCAAGTTTCTCTTTCATTTGGTCATTTGCAATTTTATCTGTGCTTCCTGCCTCCTTCCATTTTTCCTGCTAATTCTGCATGTCATTCTCTGCCTGTGATATTTTTTTTTATGCCACCCTCTCTGCTTTTAACATTTACTACTTCCATAGAGAACTGTATAGGTCTCTTTCTCCTTTTACCTTTCTAAACCTTCCTTGCACAGAAATATGTTGCCTTTTCATTGCTCTCTCTTATCCGAAATTCCTCCATATTTTTCAGCTCTCAGATTCCCAAAAAGTCTCCTCAACACTTTCACTCATGATCTCAAAACCAGCCCTCCTGAAGTGTGGGGGAAGGTCTGGTAAGCACCATTTTGGAAAATGGCACAGACTGGGCACAGGCTAGGGAGTGCTCCGGGCCCTCTACATTTGCAGCTATGCCCATTTTAAGGTATAGGGTGGGAGGGGGGGTCTGGGAGATTGGGGGTGGAGAGAGCCACTAGGCCAGCAATGATTTTTTTTTTTTTGGACAATTGGAGGTGGGGGGGGGGGGTGGATTGATGTGGGGCCCTACTGGCCTAGTTTTGACATGGAAAAAAGGGGGGTAGGAAAGGTAACAATTTGGGATGAGGTGAGTGAGTAAATCAGGAGGGGGTGGCAGGAAATAATAAGAATCTCCTGTGACTGTTTCTATTCTTTTAGGGAGGTGCCATGTTGGGCCGCATTGCCCTTTAAGGCAATGGTGGCCCTGTGCATTGGAGTCCACCATCCTTGTATCAGTGAGGCAGGCCGATGCAATATTGGGTGCTCGGGTCAGCATACCGGTTAACTCTGTATTGGATGCACTAAGCTAATATCCGATGCACCAGGATTAACTCATCCAAAATGCACGTCAAATCGAGTGTAGCTAATAGCGCTCATCGCATGTAAACTCATAAGAAATTACATAAGAAATTGCCATGCTGGGTCAGACCAAGGGTCCATCAAGCCCAGCATCCCATCTCCAACAGAGGCCAAACCAGGTCACAAGAACCTGGCAAGTACCCAAACACCAAGAAGATCCCATGCTACTATGCCAGTAATAGCAGAGGCTATTCCCCAAGTCAGCCTGATTAACAGCAGTCAGTGGACCTCTCCTCCAAGAACTTATCCAAACCCCCCTTAAACCCAGCTACACCAACTGCACCAACACATCCTGTTGAACTCGGGGACAAAACCAAGTTCTGGGCCACCGATACCAAACCAACCTCACTTAAAGGCACTCCAGAGGCAGATTGAAAATCTCCACACTGATCTTGTGCCAACTTGCTTGAGGCTGCAATATTCCTGCTAGATGCCATCACTGCCTGGGCTCCCTCCACAGTAAAAATGCATGCAGCCTACTCAGGTCAGCGTGTCATTCCAATGGTGAAGGTCAGAGATCAATGATATTTTGCCTGGTGACCCGAGCACTCCCTCGCTCGTAGTCACAATGGTGTCTCCAGCCCCCCCCCCCCCCACACACACACACACACACACAAACATCAGCAGGGTTACTGGTCACGATTGAAGTGATAAGCGGCTGAGCAGAAGAGCAAGCAGTGTCGGGGGGAAATATGTTAACTCTCCCCTTCCTTTTAGGAGGCATAACAAGGAGGAAAAAAAGAACCATCCAAAGGTAACCAAAGAGGGGCAGATCCTGCCATGTTGTGACTAGTTCATGCCAACATCTTGGACATTCCCAAGGAGGAGGTGGGAATGTAGATGAGGCTATTAGCCATTACCCCAGGGTGCAAAAAAAATGACCGCATACCCAAGTCACCCTTTTTAACGTTGGAAATTTATCACCAGCCCTTAAGTCATTCTGTGCTTAAGTGCTCAATAAAAAGAAACAAACAAAAAAATGCTTTCTGTGGTTCCTTCAACAAAGCATCATCCCAATACTAAGTAGGAGGAACCACAGAGGCCAAAAAAACCCCCAAAAAGCTTGGTCGAGAAAAAAAAATTAATTTCAGGGTGCCAATATACAAGGTCCATGTATATTGTGCCAGAAGCAGGAGAAAACGGATGCTCGTATTGAGCGTCTCTTTTCGTAACCCACATTTACAGCCTCCTCTCCCAGGTGCCCATTGTCCAGTAGGCACAAGGGGCAATTTCCCCCGGTGCCTCATTTTCAACACGGCAGCTTTTCCCTATTGCATCGGGCACCTGGGAGAGATGGATGGGTGTGGACTTGGAAAATGGGCGAGCAATACGAGCGCCTGCTTTCAGTGCATCCATATTGCATCGGCCTGAGTATGTTTAAGTTTTAACCTTCCCAGCTTCACCCAGATGGAATTTCAGTTAGAAGTGATACCTCATCATGCAGGCCCTGCTAGAAGGTCCTTATATTAATTACAGAGAGATAGATGTTTACACCTGATACCCTTTTCGGGTGAAAGAGCTCTTCTCACCAGAGGACCAAAGAACTGTAAGCCCACTCTAAACCTTAGGTGGGCAAGCACCAGTGATGGATCATGCTGCAAGAGACATTGAGGTCAAGAAGATATATCTAGTTTAGACTTTAGAAGTATTTTTGAAACCTGAACAGTGTGGGTAGGTGTTTGGATCCTCCCCCCCCCCCCCCCCAATTCAACTGGGATTACAGTGCTGAGGTATGGTGTGACCCCACTTGACTTTTCCCCAAGAGAAGAATAAAGGAATACGACTGGGAGACCCCCAATCGGATATCCACCCATGGGGCCAGGATGGGCTGGGTGTCCAGGAAGGGGTTGGAGTAAGGTAGAACTGTTTTACTGTGAAATGGAGACCCCTCCAATAGGATTCCTGGTTACCTGCTGGGTGAGATTTTGCACTTCAAATCACCCTGGGAGCTCTACCCAGACGCCTGAAATAAAAGGACACTTACCTACAGAGAAATACATCTGACTGCTGGTAAATGAGTGTAACTTCAACCTTACGAACAAATGGACTTTAAGTTAATTATTACCAATCAGTAAACTTTAAATGTAATACTCACTAAAAGCAGCACACCATCATCTGGGCCATAAACAAGGGCTTCCCCCGAATAGAAAAAATACCCCCAGCATTAAGAGTTGAACATGGGATATAAATTGCTAGCTGGAGCATCCCCAAAGAAGAATAAATAAGTTTTTGTGCCCTTTGGATTAAAAACCCCTCAAGGTTACATAAGAAATCAAATATAAACTGTACCAAATCCCAAGCAGATTATAATAGCCAAATATATTTTGAAAAATCCAGACATACCTAGGCAAGACTGGAGCTCTAGTTCTTTTGGGGGATACATTGATCAATGAATGCAGGGGTGACTGGATAGACTGAATAGGCCAAATAGTCCTGATCTGCTAACATCGATTCTGTTACTATGATGATATCCATGTCTGTATTATTATGACTTTGAAGCTGATGTACTAAAGTTCCAAAACTTGTGCAAACTCCAATTAATGTGGAAAAACAACAGATAGCATGCGTGATTTGTGACTGTGCACACTATTTTCCTTTTTAGCACAAAATGGACTTTGCAATGTGGGCCTTTCAATTAGTAAAAGGGCATGCATAATTTTAAGTTTGCAAAATGTTATTTAAATTAAATCTAAATGAGTCTCTGCTATGCAAAATTATGCAAAACAGCTCATTATTTTTTAGAGCGTAATAAAAATATGCAAGAAATTGGCTTTGCATGGTCGATTTTATAAAAATTTTTAACTGTACCTCAGTGAGGTATAATACAGCTTTTGTGAAATCTTCTGCAGAAAAAATATACACATTTTTCTACTGGGCACATTTGCACATTGATGCCAGTGTGAAAATAGTTTGTGAAAATCACAAAAAGTGCTCAAAATTCAATACACCCTAGTCCATGGACTTCTTAGGTTGAAACTCATGCTATGCAACCATACATCTGACTCTTGTTCTTTAGAATTGCTACTACTATAGATGAAAGGAGCATAGCTCTTCGTATCCAGTCAGAAACATTATCAGTCCAGTTTAAATGTTGTTTTACTTACAGCTTGTTACTTGGCCTTTGTTTCTAAAGAAACAAACATGCAACCATATTCTTTTAAATATGCAAAGAATTTACTCAAGGTTAGGAAAAGCGAGGGAGACAAATAGCAAATTTGGCAGCCTTTGTCCTAAATTCTTACAGCAATTTGTCATCTTATCAAAAATCCTGTTTGCATCAAACAGAAGAGGTAGCCTTCAGACAGACTCTGTGAAATCCCTCTTACTTTAATATACATTTTGCTGGGCAAATGGTTCACTAATCATTAATGTACATGAATCATTAATATAGACAATCTTCAAATGACTTGTGCTATTTAGGGTGTTCTGCCTTATGCAATACATTGATTACTATTTGTTTATATAAAAACTCATTAGAAATTTGAAAATATATAATTAATATCTTTTTCAGTGAAGACAAATAATCCGCATTTAAGCAATCATGCACTCAAGTGCATGCAATAGTGCTATTTGCTACAGTCTGATGTGTGTGATTAGGTATAGAGAATTTCAGATTTCTGTTTTAGCCTTTCCCAATTATTAAATAAAAAAGTCTGATTCTTGAATTCTTTACTATTTTAATAGTTTCAGATAATGATATTTTGTTTCATTTTCATGCATGAATAAAAAGTCTTATGAGAAGAAATTATATACTTTTTTTTAAATCACATGTAGATTTCATAGTCTACTCATGCAAACTGAGAAACACAACATACTCGTTTGTAACTCTTTAAACGTCAATAAGGCAGTGCTTCTTCTCTCCTCTTACCTCCTGAGACCCTCGTGCATTGCTCTGGCACAGAAGAAACTGACAAATGGTCTTTCCCAGCTGTGGTTTCAGACATGTGCGCTGCTCTCTTCATCATTTATAAATTATGCCAGTGCTTCTCTGATACATGCAGAGAGTATGAAAGCAGCATAAGCAGCTAGAGTGATGACTTACCCAATGAGATATGCACAATGCCCAGTATAAAAACATTTGCATAATATGGTTTAACTTCAGATCATTTGAAATATACATGCATATAGACATTTTTTTTGTTTTATTTCTTGAGAAACAGAGGTACAAAAGAGATTTTTCCATTTGAGGTCTGAACAATATGCTTAGTACAGGATTCCCAAACCTATCCTGGGGATCTATCTCATAGCCAGTCACGTTTTCAGGATAACCACAATGATTATGCATGAGGTGAATATTAATACATGGGACACCCAGAGGATGCAAGTTTGTCTCATGCATATTCATTGTGGATATCGTGAAAATCTGACAGGCTGTGGACAGAGTGGGAAGCCCTGGATTAACTACATAACCCACTCATTAAAACCTGCAGTCTGAATTAAAGTGCTGTAGCGTATAGATTCATAAGAGGCACCATGAGAGCAGCTTCTGCTATAAATAATAGTTTCTAGAGAGCCATGATGCCATGAGTGTGTGCAAAAGGCAGTAAGAAGGCTGTCAGTCACACAACTAATGCATACCTCTGGAAGGTCAGCAAGTAGCATTGACAATGATATTTGCAAGAAAACTCATTCCCTCAAATGAAAATGTTGTTAGGAAGGAATTTGACTAATGCAGATAAATGAGGCGTAAACTAAAGAAGCAGGTATATCTTTTATTAAAAGCTCCCCATGAGAAGCCCAGACAGGATGATATTGGTCAGCACGAGAACATGGGACATGTCCTTAATGTACCCTGTAATTTAATTTCACTGTTATCACTATTAGGTCATATATGTTTTTTAAATCTCTTTTACCTTTTATTTTAAGCATGATGGGGGTGATTTTATAACAGACTGCATAAATTTACAGGCTGTTATGTGCCCAAGTTATATCAATTTTCAAAACAAACTTAAGTATGTAAATTTGTTTTGAAATTTATCCCAGCAAAACTACACCTGCTATTTGCTGTATGTAGTTTAGCCAAGTGAATTTAAGTGCATACATTTCAAAATAAAAATGTATACATATAAGTCCCAACCCTCTCTAGGCTGCACCCCCTGAAATGCCTCTGCCCTAGGCACATAATTGTATGTGCACGTCACAGTCCGGCTGGCTGGCTAAGGGGATTCCCCCAACAGAAGCAGAGCAGGGTCTTCGGCCTGACCAAAACCTTCCCCTTGGGTTGGGCCTACAGGTTCTGGTGGCCAGCAGGACTTTTTTGGAATAATACATGGCTGGACATGGTCAGAGCTGGCAGCAGTCAGGAAAGTCCAGGCACAGGTCAGGGCAGGCGGAGATCAGCAAAGCAAGGGTAGGAGATCAGTCTGAAGGAGGCTAACTGGAGGAGGGGCAAGATAAAGCAGGATAAGAATAAAAAAGCTAAGCAAAGCTGGGCAAACCAGAAACATGGGACGGCAAGGCAGGCCATGGGCAGGAGCATGAAGAGACAAGACAGGAACAGGGTAAAACCAGACAGACAAGAACAAGGTAAAACACACAGGCAGGAACAGGGTAAAACACAGGCCAAACTGTAACTGGGGTGCATGGCAGGATTCAGACAAGCTAGATAGGCAACTGGGAGGCCTAGACAAGGCCCAAGGGAAGCTCAATGGAGCAGGAGGTAGGGGTGTGCATCCGTTTTCGACGTAGTGGCGATCCACAACGTATTTTGTCCTATCCGTTAAATACGTGGGGAGGCGAAACGCATCGCGACTCCCCACGTATTTAACTTATTATCCGTTTAATTCGGTGCGCCCAGCGGCACGCACTTTTTTTCGCCCCCATTAGCTACTAGCTACCTATGATTTGCACAAAATGGCAGCGCCCCTGCCCTACATTCCGGTATCCATGCCAACACCTGTCTGACCCTTTCCTGTGAGTCACAGTGACTCACAGGAAAGGGTCTGACAGGTCAGCATGGATACCGGAATGCAGCGTATCCGTGCTGACATTTTGTGACATGCACTGAATGCAGCCAATAGCGCTGTCATTCAGTGTTCTCTGTTGATTTTACTGATGAGCCAGCACTATATAAACATCAGCACGAGGAGCCACGCACTTATTTCCAGCGATGCTGTGGGGAGGTGGGCTGGGTGGAAGAGGGAGGAGGCTGAACTAAGAGAGATAGGCTAAGCTAGTTAAGGAAAGAAAAAGCTAATTATTCTTTGTTTTGCTGCAGTGCCAGGGTCAGCTACAGCTAGTCCTGTTTCTTTCAAGCTGTTTATTTTGGTCATCTCTGAATGAGAAGAGAAGCTGTGCTAGGTCAGCTAGCACTGACCACCATTTAGGGTGTTGGGCTGGCTTGGAGAGATATATTATTTTCAATTTCATCCATTTTTCTGGAGTGACAAAAATTCCTGCTTTTTAAACAGATTTTTTTTAATTCCAATTACTTAGTCTCTCAGTGCACTGGGCTTCACTGGTCAGTTTAACAGGCTGGGTCTGTGTAGTCAAGTGCCCAGGGAGTCTGCCTCTTTTGTGCTTACAAGCAAGCAGCTTTGTGTGCACGCCACACACATTAGTGCACAGCCAGGCACCGTGACAGTGGGCAGTGGGTAGTTTTAACAGACTGATCCTAACTATTGGGTGGGTCTGTGCAGTCAAGTGCCCAGGGAGTCTGCCTCTTTTGTGCTTACAAGCAAGCAGCTTCTGTGCGCACGCCACACACATTAGTGCACAGCCAGGCACCGTGACAGTGGGCAGTGGGTAGTTTTAACAGACTGATCCTAACTATTGGGTGGGTCTGTGCAGTCAAGTGCCCAGGGAGTCTGCCTCTTTTGTGCTTACAAGCAAGCAGCTTCTGTGTACACGCCACACACATTTATGCATAGCCAGGCACCGTGACAGTGGGCAGTGGGTAGTTTTAACAGACTGATCGTAACTATTGGGTGGGTCTGTGCAGTCAAGTGCCCATGGAGTCTGCCTCTTTTGTGCTTACAAGCAAGCAGCTTCTGTGTGCACGCCACACACATTAGTGCACAGACAGGCACCGTGACAGTGGGTAGCTTTAACAGACTGATCCTAACTATTGGGAGGTTCTGTGCAGTCAAGTGCCCAGGGAGTCTGCCTCTTTTATGCTTACAAGCAAGCAGCTTCTGTGTGCATGCCACACACATTAGTGCACAGACAGGCACCGTGACAGTGGGTAGCTTTAACAGACTGATCCTAACTATTGGGTGGTTCTGTGCAGTCAAGTGCCCAGGGAGTCTGCCTCTTTTATGCTTACAAGCAAGCAGCTTCTGTGTGCATGCCACACACATTAGTGCACAGCCAGGCACCGTGACAGTGGGCAGTGGGTAGCTTTAACAGACTGATCCTAACTATTGGGTGGGTCTGTGCAGTCAAGTGCCCAGGGAGTCTGCCTCTTTTGTGCTTACAAGCAAGCAGCTTCTGTGTGCACACCACACACATTAGTGCACAGCCAGGCACCGTGACAGTGGGCAGTGGGTAGCTTTAACAGACTGATCCTAACTTTTGGGTGGTTCTATGCAGTCAAGTGCCCAGGGAGTCTGCCTCTTTTATGCTTACAAGCAAGCAGCTTCTGTGTGCACGCCACACACATTAGTGCACAGACAGGCACCGTGACAGTGGGCAGTGTTACTACTCAGTGACATTAAATCCATAATGTCAGGGAAAGAGAGATGTAGTCGAGTGATTGGGACTGGCAGAGGAGGCACCTCAAAAGACACTAGTGCAACACCACCAGTAGAGCTAAAAAGGCAACTGTCGCACTCTAAACTGTTTGTAGGGGATGGCAGTTCCATGCCAAAAAAAATGAAATCTGACCATGATACATCGCCATCGCCACCACTTGTTTCTGGCCCTGTAGTTTTGGAGGTGAGGGAAGGGGAGGCAGAGTCATGCCAGTCAAAATGTAGACACCCAAAAGCAGCAGGGGGACAGAAGTCTCGACTAACACTTAGCATTGACAAGGTAGCGCAGTCACTGTTTGCTTCTGATTCAGATGAAGAATCTTCTTGTGTGGGATTCTCATCAGAAACGGAAGAAGTAATAGCTGACGAATCTTCGGTAGAATCAGTTAGTCCTGTCTTAGCCTCCACAAATGTGCAGCAGGGGAGAGATGAAAATGATAACGAGAAGGAGGAAGAGCAGTCAGTACAGGCACAGAGGGTGACTGAGGCCCCCTCTGGCATTGCTTCTCAGGGTGCACCCACAACCTCAGCTCCAGTGCCAGCATCCACCCCCAAGGTGTTAGAGAGGGGAGGATCACGAAAGACATCTCCGATCTGGAGACACTTTAAAGTGACAGAAGACCCACGTTATGCTCGGTGTAATTACTGTGCCAGGGATATTAGCAGAGGCAAGCAAATGGGACATCTATCTAATTTTGGCATGAACCATCATATGAAGAGGCAACACCCAACAAGATTACTGCCATCTGGGGATGGTGGCAGTACCAGTGGGGGGACACCTTCCAACCAGTGTGCAGTGGTAGGAAAGCAGCAGAGTCAGCCCACGCCCTCATCCCCTTCTAGCAGTCAGGTGGCAGGCAAGCAACCCCCTGACATGTGCCAGAAGTGACAATCCACCATGGAGGAAATGGAGTGGAGTGCGGTAACGCTATCCCGGGGTAGGAGGCAGGCAGCCTCAAATGTTGTAACCAGGACCATTGGGGAAATGATTGCCCTTTATGACCAGCCCTTGCAGTTAGTGGAGAATGTGGGTTTCAAGCGTTTTTTGAAGGTCGTACTTCCAAATTACAAAATCCCCTGCAGAACCACATTTAGTAGAAAGGTCATCCCCAGCCTGTACAAGCAGTGTCGCAGTCGCATGCAAGCACTGCTAGCTAAGGCAGAGGGAAGAGTGCATTTCACCTGCGATATCTGGACCGCCATGAATGCTGCACACTCTTACCTCTCTCTGACAGCACACTGGTGGGACATGGCTGAGGCAGGGGCAGCCAGCAGCTCTATTACTGAAGAAGTAACAGGGTGGAGGTGGGCTTTACTGCGCACCCACCTAACAGACCAGGCCCATACCGCAGCTAATATTTTAGCATGCATCAGACAGATGCTGGAGGGCTAGCAACTACACCAGCAAGATAGGAAAATGCAGGCAGGGTTCTTTGTCACAGACAATGGTGCAAACATGGTTAAGGCAATAACCAAGGGGCGCCTTAAGAACATCTGATGTTTTGCACACACTCTGCACCTGGTAGTGAAGTCAGCTCTGGGCTTGGAGTCCAATGACAAAGAGAATGAATACCTGCATAGGTTAATACAGAAGTGCAGGAACATAGCAGCACACTTCCACAGAAGTGTCAAGGCGGGGCAGGTTCTCCGACAAAAGCAGACTGATTTGGATATGCCTCACAAGCGTCTCATTCAAGACATTGCCACCCGGTGGAATTCCACCTTTATGATGATGGAGAGGTTACTGGAGCTGCAGACACCCCTTCGTGAACTTTCTGGTACAATGGACATAGGTGTGCAGAATCCCCTAGGGCATCATGATTGGTTAGTCATGAGTCAGCTGCTAAAAATCCTGCAGCCCTTCAAGGATGTCACGGAGGAGCTGAGTTCCAGAAGTGCCACCTTGGCTGACATCATCCCTATAGTTAATTTCCTGGATGAACATTTGGAGGTCTTTAAACAGGAAGAGGGAATGACAGCTGAGGTGCTGCAGTGTCTGCATGTTTTGCAGCAGCAGGTGAAAGACAAATTAAGGCCTTTAACAGACGACCGCACATACATGCTCGCCTCAGTCTGTGATCCCCGTGTGAAAGGTAAACTCGCCCTACAGTCCAATTGTCTGTCATTTGTAAAGGAGCTGCTGTTAGAAAAAGTCCGTGAACAGGAGCGCCATAGGCGGAGACAGATTAGGCTTGAAGCAGAGGTGGAAACAGCAGGCACGTCAGAGAGTTGTGCTGCTAGCCCAAGCAGGAGCAGCACTGTGTCAGTGACAGATAGTACCTCCTCCTCCACGTCAGAACACCCAAGGCATGTTGCCCAAAAAGATTCATCAGTTGTGCAACGGACGAGAGAGAAAGCAGCTGGCATGAGTGACTCTGAGCCCACCCAAGCAAAGGAGACACCAGCACAGCTGTCAGTGACACAGTATCTCTCAGAGCCGATAGAGAAAATGCAGACAGATCTGCTGGTATATTGGGCACCCAAGTCCACTGTCTGGCCACACCTAGCCAAAGTGGCTCAGCGATATCTGTCATGTCCACCAACCAGTGTGCCCAGTGAATGTGTCTTTTCAATGACAGGGGATATCATGAGCCCTCACCGCTCAAGGCTGGCACCAGAGTTGATGGAAATGCTAGTGTTTTTTAAAGTAAACCTGCCTTTGCTTGGGTTTCCAAATTTTCCCTGTGAATGGCAAGATGAATAAAAGCAATTCAAAGCCTTGCAGCAGCTCCAATTGCCTCCTATGCTCCAGATAATATAAGCACTGCAGCACATGTACCTGAAATGAAACGCTGTGCCTGACCGTCAACTGTCCAGGCCTTATGTTCCTACAAGTGTTTGATCTTGATTGCTTTGCCTTTTCATCCAGGCCTTATGTCCCTAGGTGGGATTGACTTCTGTCCTCGACTGCTTTGCCTGTCAGTCCAGGCCTTGTGTTCCTACAAGTGTTTGACCTCGATTGCTTTGCCTGTTCATCCAGGCCTTATGTCCCTAGGTGGGATTGACCTCTGTCCTCGACTGCTTTGCCTGTCAGTCTAGGCCTTGTGTTCCTACAAGTGTTTGATCTCGACTGCTTTGCCTGTCAGTCCAGGTCTTGTGTTCCTACAAGTGTTTGACCTCGATTGCTGTGCCTGTCAGTCCAGGCCTTATGTCCCTAGGTGGGATTGACCTCTGTCCTCGGCTGCTTTGCCTGTCAGTCCAGGCCTTGTGTTCCTACAAGTGTTTGACCTTGACTGCTTTGCCTGTCAGTCCAGGCCTTGTGTTCCTACAAGTGTTTGACCTCGATTGCTGTGCCTGTTCATCCAGGCCTTATGTCCCTAGGTGGGATTGACCTCTGTCCTTGACTGCTTTGCCTGTCAGTCCAGGCCTTACATCCCTACAAGGGCTTGACCTCTAAAGCTGTGCCTATCCATCCACTGTCAAGGCCTTACGTCCCTACAAGGGCCTGACCCCTAATGCTGTGCCTGTTCATGCAGGCCTTACTTCCCTACAAGGGCTTGACCTCTAACACTGTGCCTGTCCATCCAGGCCTTACGTCCCTACCAGGGCTCGACCTCTAACGCTGTGCCTGTCTGTCCAGCTTGGAGCTAGGATATAGTTTTCATGACCTTCATAATACGGGCCATTTTCCCAAGATGTTTCTTAGTTGCTACATTAATGTTTCTTGTGCTATAGAAAACTGGTGGTAGTTGTACTCTAGTTCATCCTCTGTGTTCCCATTGTTTACAGAGGCACTGTACGGTACAAAGTCAACATAGGTTGATATTGTAGATTTGGACTTGAGTAGCAGTTTTCTTATTTCTGAGAGCTCTTCTTCTGGGTATTCACTAGACGCCAATGGAAACACCCCACTCTAGGGGTGAACCCATTCTAGGGAGTCCTTTCCTGCACAAAGGAAAGGGAACTCTCTCCTGGGCCAGCCTGTCTTTCCCCTATCAAAACCATAGGGACCAGACTACCTCCACTCTGCCAGCCTGTCTTGCCCCTATCAGCTTTCTGCCACTCTGCTTTGCTGCCATACACCAGATGACTCACTTAACTCCTTGTGGTGTTCTTGCCACTATCATGGTTCCTCAGTGTGTTGGTGCTAGTCTTTCTGCTTGCTATGTTCCCCCTTCATTGTGCTGTAGGATGTCAATGCCACTTGTCTTGCCGCTGTGCCTGTCGTGCTGCCTTCGATGGTTCATGCATCTGTTATCGGTGCTTTCTTTTGAAGCTGTGGTGTGTTCTTGACACTCTCACTACTGCTTTGTGCCTCTGTTAAAGCACTCTTGCCATTTCTGGTACCCCTTTGCACCTTTACAGTGCCTTAGGCTATTCATGCCACTTTGCCACAGTCTAAGTACCTTGGAGCTCTTTTGTTGTTGTGATGATTGCTCCCCAGAAGTTTCATCAAAATTGATAATAAAACCCCAGTTCTGCAGCCAAAAATAGGCTGGAAATCCTTCCCTCATTGACTTTAATGGGAGATAGTATCGGCAGCCCTGTAAGTTCAGGACATTATGGTGCACCTGTATTTGGATGATTGATTTATAACAGCGAAGTTGGCTCAGAAGGGCAGACAAGCCTTTAAAGCAGTGCATCACCTCATTCAGCAGTTAGCTGAGTGATTTACTTCTCATAGAGTAGTCTAGACCTGTCACAAACACTGGAGTTTCTAGGGGCCTGTTTTGACACAGAACAGGGGCAAGTGTTCCTGACTTCCACCAGAATGTCCCCACTAATAGACCAGGCATTAAAGTTTCAGGCACAGGAGGCTCCTAGAGCGTGGGCTTACCTCCATTTTCTTTTGGCATGAACTGCTTTCATGTGCCAGAGCCCATATGCGGCCTTTCTGAAAGGCCCTGCTTTTGCATTGGTCACAAGCCTCCCAGGACAACCATTGCTGGATGCTGGTCCCTTCAGGTGTCAGAAGCAGCCTAAACTGGTGATCATAACCTCTAAACCTCCAGACTGAGTGGGGACACCTGACCCAAGGGCAATGGACAAATCAGGAAGTAGCTTATTTAATAAAGAAGAGTCATCAGGCTGATTCTGCAGCACTTCCTTCTCCTAGTAAGAGGGAAGGCAGTTAGGGTTCAGTCAGACAATGCCAGCAATAACTTATATCAGACAAGGGGGCACTTTCGGCCCTTCATTAGCACAGGAAGAAGCCTTGCTGCTCGAGTGGGCAGAAAAGCATCTTCTCCAGCTCTCAGTCTACATAGCAGAAAAGAAAAATCTGCAAGCCGACTATCTCAACAGGATCAGGTTGGACCCAGGAGAATGGATGCTTAAGACCAGAGGCCTTTCAAAGGCTAGTAAGCCGGTGGGGGCTCCCCATGTGTGGACCTAATGGTGGCTCACGCAAATGCCCGAAATATTTTTCAGCTGGAGGGTATGAGCTCATGTATGAAAAGGTCTCTCTCATCCTCCCGACCCTCCGACCAAGGCCCGCCCACCGGAGCATCGCAACGATGACATTACCGAAAGCGCTGGGTAGGGACCTTTAAATTCAGCTACCTCAGGCGCTGTCACTCCTTCTGGCACCAGATCTCTTCGTGCATCAACCACAGCCGGATCCCCCTTGTGTCTCCATCGCGGCTGGCGGTGACCCATCGGGGTCCGTGGAGGCGCGAACCGAGGCCCCAAGAGCAGGCCGGACCAAGGCCTTGAGGGTAGGCCGCCGCCTCCTGACCCTCCGACCAAGGCCCACCCACCGGAGGATCGCAATGATGACATCACCAAAAGCGCCGGGTAGGGACCTTTAAATTCACCTACCTCAGGTGCTGCGCGACTAAGGGGCCTGCCCCTTAGTGTGCCCCTTTGTGCTGCCACTGTGCCTCTTGACAACCTACCTCATCAGAGTCCCCCCAGATCCGTCCATCGACCCACCCACCAACTCACAGCCAACCACAAGCCCCCACAGAAACCGGAACAAACAAACAACCAAATCCACCAGCGCTAGAACTGACTCTCAACCCCCCTCCAAACTATGCCCAGACAAGCAGATTCTACACACGACGTTCGTGCGACCGGCGCAAACCCGTTGGGGTAAGAGCCAACCTCAAACCTCACCAAGGCCTCCACCCCGACCCCTAATAATGATTCACCCCAAGGACTGTGACCAAAGACCCTGCCCCCTTGCTACCCACCCCCCCCCCCCCACTCAAAGCACCTTGCCTCCCCATGCCTTGCCTCCCCAAGCAATACCCAAAAATCCCCAGCCCCCCTCATCACCTTACTAACTCACATCAACCCCCAACCCATGCCTCATTAACCCACACTCAAACACCCCTACTTCAGCAACTCCCTAGCATTCAACCCCCACACAACCCCCTACCCGATACCTCTCCCCACACCACACACACTCTACCCTCACAACCTCACTACTCTACTCCTCGCCTCACACCCTACACCAACATGCACCCAAAACATACACCCCTAACCTTAAACCAACACAATACCCCCAATAACACAAAACCCATACGCACCTCCAGAACACGAAAATTTATCACTACCCACACACACCCAAACAAGCTAATCACAACCATCACTGTAATATCACTACTCCTACTCAATGCACAGTCCATAACAAAAAAGATACCATTCATACATGACTCCTAATTGACTCACACCCTGCATACTCTGCATAACAGAATCATGGATAAAAAACACAGACAACACCCTCATCAATCAACTACCCAAAGCAACATACAATATCTATTCCATTTATTCACAAACTAAACCCAGCTGCACACCCCATCAACCCCATACCTTTAAAACCTCTAAAGCAAATCCCAGACATCATAGCTAGATCCATTGCAGACATAATTAATTTATCACTAGAACAAGGCATGTTCCCTGACACCCTCAAGTGCGCCAGCATCAAATCAATCCTCAAAAAGCCATATCTCGACAAAACCAATCCAGCAAATTACTGGCCCATCTCCAATCTTCCTTTCATCGCCAAGATCATTGAAAAAATTGTCAACCGTCAACTCTCAGCATACCTGGAAAACAACATCCTTTCCCCATCCCAACATGGCTTCAGAAAACACTTCAACACCGAACCGCTCCTCCTCTCTCTCAGACCATATTCTCAGAGACCTGGACCATGGACAATCCTACCTCCTCATCCTACTAGACATCTCCTCCACATTTGATACCGTCAACCATGAAACCTTACTAAACAGATTAAGGGACAACAGCCTAGGCAACACCACACTCAACTGGTTCAAATCCTACCTAACAAACTGCTCATACAAAGTCAGACTTAACTCTGTAGAATCCAACCAAATCCCCCTTACACACGGTGTACCTCAAGGTTCATCCCTCTCCTCCACCCTCTTCAACATCTACATTCTTCCCCTATGCACACTTCTAATCGGACTAAACCTAACCTTCTTTCTATACGCAGACGATGTTCAGATTATAATACTCATCAAAGAAACCATCACTAACACACTAAAAACCCCTGCCTCCACCCTGTCCCTGAGCCCTTCCCTTAGAATCCAGAGGTGGAGTGCCACTCGATATGAGGATGGGCCAGTCCCTGAACATAAGACATAGCACTTGCAAACATATTAAATTAAAGACTGTCTCCTATTATATTTGTTTATTACCTTATGGTGCAGGAACAAAGGGAATAATTAGTGCAGCATAATTTGTAGATGAAGGAATGTGGAGCTCCACAACACAAGCCCCCAAAAATCTACTGGATGGGTGGGTGAAAGGTCTTCAGTTCTAACATACTATCTCTAAGCCACACTATTTGTTTATCTTCAGTATGCAACCACAAGCACACACAAAGAAAAATGAGAACAGAACTTTGACTGCAGCTGGTATATGCTGGAAATAAGAAAATGTACCTGAGGAAAAAAACATAACAGAAGGAGGAAAGGAAATTGAGAACAGCTGTCACTTTTATAGATGGTACCAAACTGCAAACTAGATGGATAGAATGTGCAAGCGTTTACTCATTTTAAGTCACTGTGGACAGATGAGCAATGCTTTTCCCAAATAAAAAAAAAATAAGATCCACACAGAACTCATGGATCCTATTTTCCAGAATACATGCACAAGCATGTCCATGGATAGGTTTAAAATAAATAAATAAAGCCCCTGTCAGGATCACTTGACGCCTTCTTCAGAAAGTAGCTAGAGATATTTCAACCTTGCTAATTCAAAAACTTGACAAAGTTAAAATGTATCCCATGTTAAAATAAAGCACCGGAGACCCTTCAATGAGAAATCATTGCTTTTAAATTGGAAGTCTTTTTCCACAGATGTCAAAGCTTGCTACCCTCTGATTCGCTGCAGAACTTATTGGGAGCAGTTGACTCCTTAAATGCACACTGTAGGGTCATGGAGCATATCCTGTTAGGGAACAGGGAGCCTCAAAATCTGAAAAAGATATCATTAAAAAGTATTCCCTTTTCTGTGTGAAGATGTAGAATGCTATATTTTAGTGTTATGCAGCTTCAGGTAACAGCTTTCTGGCAATTTTTTTGAGTAAGCACAGATTGTCTTGATTGCTTGTTACTATAGTCCACACTTGCCTGTGATGATGTTCTCTTTTATTTATTTTTATTTTATTTAGTGCTTTTTTATACCTACATTCATGATACCGATCATATCATATTGGTTTACAAGAAACAATAGGGCAATAACGTTAACATAAACAAATAAAGCGAAAAGTTACAATAAAACAGGGGCACTCAAACTGGGAGGAGGAAGAGCCAGAGGCATGAGTAACTCAGAACTAAATAATATCAGGCCATAATCTCAGGACTATAATAATATCATATACTCAGGACTAAATAATATCATATATATAAGTAATATCATATACTCAGGACTATAATAATATCATATACTCAGGACTAAATAATATCAGGTCATATAACTCAGAACTAAATAATATCGGGTCATATATCATGTCAGAGTTGGGGTACATAGACTAGAGGATCTTCTCTTTTAGGGAAAAAAAACTTTATTTCTTGAAGCTTTAGAGAATATACAAGTAAACAACCACTCATGATTGTATAAGAGTGTGGCTACAGTAGAGGACTGCTGATACACTAACAGTCATTTTTCTACATTTTGCATAAAACAGATTACTTCTTCCTGTAGTCTAGGGGACTAATGCTTAAGTCAGGATAGAAAAAAAAAGAGAGAGAGTCAGGACATGGCTATTTCACCTATTTGATATTGTTTTATTCTATGTATTTTTATTATAAATCACTGTTATATTGTATGAAAAGTGGTATAAAGAAGATTATTAAACTAAACAATAATGTAGTTTCTTACATGGTAACCAGCAAACCTGAAAATGCTTTGAACTGGAACTTCAACCTGAATTAGGGGACATTTTCCATTATACAGAGCATCTGGTTACCCTATGCTATATTTATTTATTATTTATTTATTATTTTTATTATACCGAGTTTCATGATAGGAATCACATCAACCCGGTTTACAATAACAATGTGAGTAAAGGCAGAGAGTAACATAGTAAAACATTTCCCAATTCAACGTCACATATAGAATGAAACTTAACAAATATATAACAATATTTAGGATGTGAGAAAGTTACAAAAAACAAGGAAGAATAACTAGGATCTGAAAGGGGGAGGAAATTGAGGAAAGAATATTAACATTTTAGCCAACTGTATCAATTAATAAATATGTATAGTCAAGTAATAATATGTCAAGTAATAAATATTTATAAAGTTATCCAACATTTGAAAAAATTGGAGTTTAAGGAATATCATGAGCATTCAGATGGGGGGGGGGGAATACTGCAGAATAGCGAGGCAAAGCTCATCTATTCAGTGCTGAATCAAAGTAATAAGTGAAACCAATATTTTAATTATAAGGAAGCTTCATGTTATCAAGCTCTCTGGTTGGGGTTTAATTGCTGTTATATCATTTTAAAATAAAAAAAGGCCTTTCCAAAAATTATAAGAACCATGTTTTTAATGGACCATACCAATACATAAAACATTCTTAATAGAGCATTATAAAGCCTAGGATGTTTAACTTATTCGAACATTTGATTAATTTAAAATATTTTAGGGGACCATTTCAACAGTCACATTATAATTCCCTTCACCTTGTCTGGCATACAATGATATTCTTCTATATAATATTTGTCCCTCTCAACTCCAGGGCAACAGCTGGTGGGAAGGGGGGGGGGGGGGAGTCAGACTGCATCATATAATAAAAGGTCACATATGTGGTTTCACTTATTTATTTATTTATTTAAAAGTATTTTTATACCGTCTTACAAACAATGTTTAATCAGAACGGTTTACATCACTAAATAAAAATAAGCATAAACAAAAGAAATTAAAAAACATAGAATTATTAAAAAGCATAAAATTACAAAAAATGATCAATAAAAATAACAAAACTATCTATCTTCCTATCATCTACCATCAAGCCAGTCATTAGTACTTGTCCATCACCGGGGGTGGGGTGGGGAACCACAGCTTTACTGGTGGATTTTAAAAGCCCCATGCGGTCCAGAGCCAGGAGTTATGCGTGAGACTTGGCCTGGTGCACGCCGCACGGATTTTAAAAAAATGCGCACGCTCATGAGTATCTCCTGGTTAGCGCACACAAATCCAAAATTTCCAAAAAAAGGGGAGGGCGCCGAGCCTGTAATATGAAGTCTGCGCGCAAGTATTTACACGAACAAGGCGCACTAGGATCCCCTACCACGTAACTTTACTTCTGCTAGGGACGGCATGTAAGTAATGAAATAACAAAAACGAGGCTAGTCGACGGGGTTTTAAGGGTCGGCGCTAATAGGGTAAAAGGGAGGCAAGTTAGCTAGGGGGTTTAGGAAGTCCTCTCCTTCACTGGGGCAAACTGGGAATGAACTGGGGAAATAGGTAATTTCGTCAGCGCACGTATCTACTAAAATCCTCCCACCTACACGACTGAGGCAGCATTTGCACACACATGCATGCATCAATATAAAGTCATGTGCACATGTACACAAGTATAGCCAATATTATAACAGGTGCGTATGTTATAAAATTGCAGCGTCCATGTGCATGAGCCAGCAAATATGCAAATGCGTCTTAAAATTCACCTCGTAGTGATTACATTGAGTGAATTTCTAGTGGTTGATAGTATTTTATTGTATTCACATTCAATGAATTCTAATACTACTATTTAGGCATTTCTAATGCAAGACTAGACATATTCATCACTGCTCAGATGCACATAAAAGATAGTCCCTGCTTCATGGGGTTAAAATCTAATCAAGACAAACATACATGACAAACAAGAGTCTAATGGAAATGTATTGTAGAAAAGTGACTAGGATTGAAAAGCATCCTCAAAAAGGTTAGGGATGTACATACATTTGAAAAAATAGGTAAATTCAAACCAAAAAAAAGATCATTTTTGGTTTCATTTGTTCCAAATCAACCTAATAAATGAAGCTTGACCGACGTGCCGCAAATTGCGCAGTAGAGAGCAGCTCTACTGCGCATGCGTGAGAGCATGTCGGTCAGAGGTGAGCCCAGCGGACGGCTGTCTTGGCAGCGGCGGCAGCACAGAAGGTCTCCGGGGGGTCTCTTTCTCTCGTGTGCGGGGAGAAAGCAAGCGGCGGCGGCACAGATACAGAAATGGGAGGGCGCCGGGAGTCTCTCTCTCTCTCGCACGCCTCTCCACCGAGCTCGGTGATGAGGCGCATGCGAGAGAGAGACTCCCGGCGACCTCCCATTTCTGTATCTGTGCCGCTGCTGCTGCTTCTCCCACGCGTGAGAAAAAGAGACCCACCCGGAGACCTCCAATGGAGGAGCAGTGGCGGCGGTTAAGTGTCAGGCGGGCCAGAGAGAAGAAGAGGGAGTGGAGGAGGGCTGGGAGAGGGAAGGGGGTTGTGGAGGAAGTGGGAGGGGAAGGAAGAGGATGTTAGTGGGGAGGGTAAAGTTGTGGAATACAGAAAAAGGGAGTGGAGGAGGGCTGAGGGAGAGGGAAGGGGTTGAGGTGGTGGGAGGGATAGGGAGATGAGAAGGGATGGAAGGAAGAGGATGTAAGTGGGAAGGGTAAAGTGGAGTAGAGAAAAAAGAGGGAGTGGAGGAGGGCTGAGGGAGAGGGAAGGGGTTGTGGAGGAGGTGGGAGAGAAAGGAACGAGGATGTGCAGTAGATGGGGAGGGTCAAGTGTAGTACAGGAAAAAGGGGAGTGAGAGGGCTGAGGGAGAGGGAAGGGGTTGAGGTGGGAGGGGAAGGGAAGGGAAGATGAGAAGGGATGGAAGGAAGAGGATGTGAGTAAGTGGGAAGGGTAAAGTGGAGTAGAGAAAAGAGGGAGTGGAGGAGGCCTGAGGGGAGAGGGGAGAAGGGGAAGGAAATGGAAGGTGAGTGGGGAAGGAAAAGGGAAGAGGATATGACTGAACAAGTGGAAGGTAAGAAGTTCTGGAGAAGAGATAAAAGAGTGGTGGAGGGCTGGGAGAGGGAAGGAAGTTGTGGAGGAGGTGGGGAGGGAGAAGGAAGAGGATGTGAGTAAGTGGGGAGGGTAAAGTTGTGGAGTACAGAAAAAGGGAGGGGAGGAGGGCTGCAGGGAGAGGGGAGACGGGGAAGGAAAGGGAAGGTGAGTGGAGGAAGGGGAGTATGACTGAACAAGTGGGAAGGGTAAACAGTTCTGGAGAGAGATAAACGAGTGGTGGAGGAGGGCTGGGAGAGGGAAGGGGTTGTGGAGGACGGTGGGAGGGGACGGAAGGAAAATGGTTGTGGAGAACAGAGCGGCTCTAACCGTGCCGGTCTGAAGGATGGAATCTCACCCGTTTTAACGGGCTTAACGGCTAGTAAATGAATAAATGAAGGCTCTGAAAACAAACGTTTTCAAAGGTATTGATTTTTGGATACAGTAAAGTCTCTAGGCAAGCAAAACTCCATTTTTTTTTCTACTGAAGCTAGACAGAGCAGAGCAGGGAAAGCAAGAGGCAAAGAAGGAGCAGAACCAAGTAAGATGAAGCACTTTTCCAACCAGCCAATCTAAACTGAAAACTGCATAAATTGACAATGACTTCTGCATTCTTTCAAACCTGAAATGGAAAGCAACTTTGTTCAAGTCATCATTTTTCACTTTGATTTCACATTCCCATAGTAATATGTAGGAAGCATCAAAGTTGGTGACATTATACATCAGGGAACTGATTGCCCTGGATGACCAGCACTTGCAGATCATGGAAAATGTGAGGTTTAAGTGGCTGCTGCACCTCTTACCATCAGTAAGAAAGTGTCCTCCAGGCCAAAATTCAATAGACATATTATCCCCACAGATACTGCACATGAGTAGTATCCCCATACTCATATGCAGCTAGCTAAGGTGGAGGTGTGTAGCATTAATTTCATCAGAAACACCTTGACCAGCCAGAATACTACACATTTACCTCTTCCTGAAAATACACTGGTGGCAGCTTGATGAAGTACAGGCAGTCAGCAGCTGTAGTGGGAGCAGGCTAGCAGGGTACAGGTGAAATGTGCTGCACACCCAGGGGATGGACATCAGCCATACTTCGATCAACATTTTAGCAGCAATAAGGAAGATGATGAAGGACTGGCAGCTAAATCAGAGAAACAGAACTAATTCCTGGGGGGTTTGTTATAGATAGTGGTGTGGGGCAACATGAGCGGTCTTTAGGGTCCATATTAGGAACTACCACCCAGGAAAGATATCTAGGTGTCACAGTGGATAATACATTGAAATCATCAGTTCAGTGTGCTGCTGCAGTCAAAAAAGCAAACAGAATGTTGGGAATTATTAGGAAGGGAATGGTGAATAAAACGGAAAATGTCATAATGCTTCTATATCGCTCCATGGTGAGACCGCACCTTGAATTCTGTGTACAATTCTGGTTGCCGCATCTCAAAAAAGATATAGTTGTGATGGAAAAGGTAAGGAGAAGGGCTACCAAAATGATAAAGGGGATGGAACAGCCCCCCTATGAGGGAAGACTAAAGAGGTTAGGGCTGTTCAGCTTGGAGAAGAGATGACTGAGGGGGGATATGATAGAGGTGTTTAAAATCATGAGAGGTCTAGAACGGGTAAAAGTGAATCGGTTATTTACTCTTTCAGATAATAGAAAAACTAGGGGGCACTCCCTGAAGTTAGCATGTGGCACATTTAAAACTAATCGGAGAAAGTTCTTTTTCACTCAATGCACAATTAAACTCTGAAGTTTGTTGCCAGAGGATATGGTTAGTAGAACTTAGTACAGTTAGTGTAGCTAGATTTAAAAAAGGATTGGATAAGTTCTTAGAGGAGAAGTCCATTACCTGCTATTAAGTTCACTTAGGGGCGGATTTTAAAAGCCCTGCTCGCGTAAATCCGCCCGGATTTACGCGAGCAGGGCCTTGCACGCCGGTGCGCCTATTTTCCATAGGCCTGCCAGCGCACGCAGAGCCCCGGGACTCACGTAAGTCCCGGGGTTTTTTTGTCAGGGGCGTGCCGGGGGCGTGTCGGGGGCGGGGCCGATCGACGCGGCAATTTTGGGGGCGGGACCCGGCGTTTTCGGGGCGGGCCCCAGGGGCGTGGTTTCGGCCCGGGGCGGTCCGGGGCATGGCCGCGCCCTCTGGAACCGCCCCCGGGTCGCGTCTCGGCACGCTAGCGGCCCGCTGGTGCGCGTGGATTTACTTCTCCCTCCAGGAGGCGTAAATCCCCGGACAAAGGTAGGGGGGGGGTTTAGATAGGGCCGGGGTGGGTGGGTTAGGTAGAGGAAGGGAGGGGAAGGTGAGGGGAGGGCAAAAAGAGAGTTCCCTCCGAGGCCGCTCCGATTTCGGAGCGGCCTCGGAGGGAACGGAGGCAGGCTGCGCGGCTCGGCGCGCGCCGGCTGCCCAAAATCGGCAGCCTTGCGCGCGTCGATCCTGGATTTTAG
Organism: Rhinatrema bivittatum; assembly: GCF_901001135.1. Lineage (NCBI taxonomy): Eukaryota > Metazoa > Chordata > Amphibia > Gymnophiona > Rhinatrematidae > Rhinatrema > Rhinatrema bivittatum. Next base: position 466,240,345 of record NC_042617.1, on the reverse strand, counting down.
CAGATATGCGCGGCTACGCGCGTATCTACTAAAATCCAGCGTACTTTTATTTGCGCCTAGAGCGCGAACAAAAGTACGCGAACGCGCCGTTTTTAAAAATCTACCCCTTAGAGAATAGCCACTGCCATTAGCAATGGTAACATGGAATAGACTTAGTTTTTGGGTACTTGCCAGTTCTTATGGCCTGGATTGGCCACTGTTGGAAACAGGATGCTGGGCTTGATGGACCCTTGGTCTGACCCAGTATGGCATTTTCTTATGTTCTTAGTTTTGAAACTAATGAAACAAATTGAGGTGACCCCGAAACAAATAAATGAACCAAACCAAATTTTTCCCCTCTGGACATCCCTAATGTGTCTTTGTTGGTTGGGGGAGGGAATAGATGAGCAAAGATGTAGGTTGAAGGGGAATATATATATACATGTAGTTTGTATGAGTATCCATATCAAGTAGAATTGGAGAAAGGATGCCTATTAGATACTAAGATGTCCCTGGCCAATTAAGGGCTTATTTGAACCAAACAGTACATAACATATTTATAGTTGCACTGGTCCTCCTGTGTAGTGCATAGGGGCATCAAGGGTAATTTTTTATGAAAAAAGGGTGCTGTGTGTATGTGTGTGAAGAATCTATAAAGTCTTGCTTTCAAAACGTTTGCTATGACTTATGTATCTGAGCTTCAGAAAGAACATATAAAACAAAAGCAGAGGTGTACCTAGAATATTTGGCACCTGGGGCGGATACTTCTTTGGCACCCCCCCCCCCCCCCAATATATAATTAAAACATTTCCTAAACAGCGATAAAATATTTCAAAACAGCAGACACATCAAAAAACACCCATTAATTAAAACTAATAATGATTTTAAAAATCTCCCGCTCTATTGCGCTGCATGCAGAATCTGGCTTGTAGCTTCCAGTTCAGTTTTTGTCTGCTTGGATGCATATGAGAGAGAAAGGAAGCATGTGTGTGTGTGTGAGAGAGACACAGAGGAACTGTGTGTGTGAGTGAGGTACAGAGAAAGTGTATGCGTGGGGGGGGGTGTCTCTCACACACACACACACATGCTCCCTCTGTCTCTCACCAAGCATGTATGTGTGTGTATGAGAGGGAGCATATTGTTTGTGTGTGTGTGTGTGTGTGTGTGTGTGTGTGTGTGTGTGTGTGTGTGTGCATACATGCCCCCAATAATCTTAGGGTTGTACCTCTGTCACACACACACATTTCTTCTGTCTCTCTCACACGCTAACACACACATACATGCTTCCTCTATTTCTCTCTCACACACACAAACATGCAGACAAAAACTGAACTGGAACTACAAGCCAGATTCTATATGCAGAGCAACAATGGAAAAGCAGGAAAATAACTGTTCCTCCAAAACAATAAAATAAAGAAATATAAATCAATCAGAATAGTAAAACCATGCTAAAAATAACATTTCAAAACAGCTGATGAATAGAATATTCAATAATTAGAAGCTCCTGTACAAATTTTTAAAAATCTAAACATTGATAAAATATTTAAAAACAGCAGACATCAAATAACACCCAGTAATTAAAACTAATAAGGATTATAAAATTCACCCACTCTCCATACCTGTCACCCTGAGATTGTCGTGAACTGGGGTACACATGCACACACAAACACAAACAAAATATGCTCCCTCTGTCTCTCATATACATACACGCTTGGTGAGAGACAGAGGGTGCTTGATTGTGTGAATGCGTGAAAGAGACAGACACCCATGTTTCCTCCGTCTCTCTCTCTCTCACACATACATGCTTGCTCTGTATCGATCACACATGATTTCTGTCTCACCCACGCGCACACATGCTTCCTCTCTCTCACCCCCCCCCCCCACCCCCACACACAGGCACCCTCTTATAGATGCCTACAGGCACTCTCAGATATACACACACAGGCACCCTCTCAAACATACACAGCCAGAGGCACCCTCTCATATATATACACAGGCACACCCACACTCACTCTTCTATACACTCACCGTCTCAAACACACACAGACATCCTCTCATACATACCCACACACCCTCTCATATACACACACACACACCACACACCCTCATACACACACACACACACACCACACCACACAGTCTCATATAAACACACACATACCCTCGTATACACACACACACTTTGACCACTCTCACAGGCAAGTGCCGGTGCTAGCATTTTTGCTGCCCTGTGCAAACAATTATTATTGCTGCTCCCTCCTCGTTTTTTTTTTCTTTTTAAACACGGAATACCCCACGTCAAGTAAACAAGCACGAAAACAGACTCACTCTCAACAAAATCAGAATGAAGAAAATATAAACAGAAACCGAACCAGAAACTGCCCAAACCGCAAGCAATGGAGAAACAGAACACATCACCAGTCCTAATAATCATTCATCAAACAATAAAATCAAGGAACATCAATCACTCATATTAGTAAAATATACTTGGAAATATTCTTTTCATAATGATTTAAGGAATAGAATAAACATCCAATAATTAAGAGCTCATACAAATTTTAAAAAATTTCTCAAACAAAATTAAATTATTTAAAAATGGCAGACACAGACATCTAATAAGTTAAACTAATAGGATGGATAATACTTCACCATCTCCATACCTGAAAACATTTTATTTCCAGTCATCCTGAATTAAGGCCATGGATTAGTCAGGCAGCACAAATCTTCTTCACACACACAAACACCCCATACAGGTTCCCATTCACATACACACAGATTCCTCCCTCCCCCCCCCCCCACACACACACACACACACATCCCTGTCAGATTCTCATGCCACAAGAAATATACACACACACACCCCACAGACATTTCCTATTCATATACACACAACCCTCTGATCAGGCTCACATTCACATACCTCCCCCTCCAGTTCAGGCTCCCATTCTTATACACCCCCCCCCCTCCAGTCAGGCCTCCCATTCACATACCCCTCCCCCCCCCACTCTCCAGTCAGCTCTCATACACATACCCACCCCTCAGTCAGGGCTCCAATTCACATACCCCCCCCGCCTCCAGTCAGCTCTCATACACATACCCCCCTCCAGTCAGGCTCCCATTCACATACCCCTCCCCCCCCCCACACACACTCAGGTCAGGCTCCCATTTCACATACCCCTCCCCCCCCCCCCACCTCCAGTCAGCTCTCATACATATACCCCCCTCCAGTCAGGCTCCCATTCACATACCCCTCCCCCCCCCCCCCGCCTCCAGTCAGCTCTCATATACATGCCCCCCCTCCCAGTCAGGCTCCATTCACCTACTCCCCCCCTCCAGCCAGGCTCCCATTGACATACCCCCCTCCCCGCCTCCAGTCAGCTCTCATTCACATATCCCCCATCCAGTCAGGCTCCCATTCACACATACCACGCCCTCAGGTCAGGCTCTCATTCACACACACTACATCCCCACACCCCAATAAAACTCTCATTCATTCATTCATTCATTCACACACACAAACACATACCACCAGGAGCCATTCTGTTGCCTCTCCTCATTTGCTAGCCCTTGCGCCTAATCAACCATGCGAGCCCTAGCACTTCCTCTCAAGCATCGCGAGATCAACATAGAAGATGTGCTAGCTGCACGTGTTTTGGAAAGCGAATGCCAGCACCGAGAAGGAGTAGGAGAATGGGCTCCTTCTTCTTTCTTCAACTGGCGGTGAGATGGGGTCCACCAGCAGCCTCAAGGGCCGATTCCTCTTCCGGGCCATGGATGCATTGGGGTCCACTGGTGGCCCTCGCGGCTCTCTCCCTGCGCCCGATGCCGCCTTAACCGGGCGAACTGCCCTGTGCAATTGCACAATTGCACACTCGGTGGCACCGGGCCTGCCTCACAGGCTAGTATCTCTCTTCTTTGGCCACCAATGGCACTGCAGGGCCTCTTCTTCTGCTGCCAGCTCCAGGAGCATCGGCGGCAATGCTGGGCCTCTTTTTTGGCCACCGGCTCTGGGAGCACTGGTGGCAACCTGGCCTCTGCCACTGCTGCAGGTCCTTGCTTTTGCTAGCAGGATTTCCCCCACCAACATCACTGTTCCATGCCACCGCAGGGCCTTCCTGCCAGCGGCAATGGCACTTCTCTCCCTTTGCCACCTGGGATGGCTCCCCCCCCTTAGTACACCTCTGGGCAATACTTAATAGATTGCTTTAAAAAAATTAGCTTAATGCAACTATAAAAATGAACAACGAAAAACAGACTTGTAAATCAATTTTCATTTCATACAATCAATAATATATAAAATCTTGTTTTGAAGCAGGTGAAATCAATGGGAAAGTGTAATTATTCTCATAACCAAAATAAGAATTGTAACCATTACTGCTGCTAGCTATGGATAAATGTTCCAATTAGATATATGATTTAGAAAGCAATCACCCTGGTTGCTATTCCAGTCTCATGTTTTTGATAAATTAATTGATTCACTGCTCACAGCAAATTTAGTCCTGTCTACCTTTCCTCCCTGGACTATCATTTAGCACTAATAAATTTAGCTTGGGTCTCAGTTTAAATTAGGTTGGATCTAATTACTATTGTACACTACCAGGAAAGACAGCAATGGGACAGTCTGAGCCTGGCTCTCGAGCTTCAGCAAAATTGCCTACAAATTCTCTTTCCCCTGCATCCTGGAGAGCCCCCAGAGCGCCCAACCAGCTGTCAAACAGACCAAGGCGCTCTCGACTACTCCTCCGGGAAGCAATACCTTGTAATATGTTAATTAGAAGTAAATAGAAATGCAGCTGGGGATGTAACCCCATAGAAAGTCCATTTCTATCATCATCGGGCAATTACACCCAAGGATGACTAAACATCCTGCTCGCTGTTCTAGTTGCCATGCAGGGGCAGTCTCATAAAACAGAGCTCATGTTGCACTGGGCAGGAGAATCCACTTTACATGCGCTGCACACTTTAAGCAATGCAGCACTGTTTAAAGAAAGCTTACTGAACACTCCCACAGAAGCACTTCCAAAGCGATGGCAGCCACACAACTATGTACTATTTACACTGATAGCCAATCAATAGGCACATACTGAATAATGAAATGGCTCAGAAATGGAGATAAAAAGGAACTTTTCCCCTTGGGAGATTGATATCCTGCTTGTTTCAATAATATCAGGTTTATATACATTTATCTATATCTATATATAGATATATTTATATTTTACCTTTAATGAGCACAAAATATAATATTTAGCCCACCTTTCTTAATGATGTTCAAGGCTGCTTACAGCATTATTAGTATTCATGGAAGATAAGTCCCTTCCCCAAAGAGCCTATGGTCTAAATAGTTACCTGAAGGCAATAGGAGATAAAATGATTTCCCCCAAGTTCCCAAGGAGTGTCAGTTCAGGAAGTGGGATTTGGACCCTGGTTTCTCTGATGCTCAGCCACTTCCTAATTAAAAACGTATTAAATACTATTAAATAAAGATTTGTTGCCATAAGCACAGAATGGGAAAATCATTTTTTGAATAAAGCTCATTGAACTGTGCATTTTATAAAACAGTGGTTCCTAGGAACAGTCCTGAGGATATTCCCAGCCAGTCTGAATTTCAGGATATCAGTATGCATTATTTAGATGAGCATACAATGGAGGCAGTGCTTACTGATCTATCCCATGCATATCCATTGTGAATATCCCAGACTGGCTGGAAGTGTCCCGAGAATTTGGTTCAAAACCACTGTGTATGGGGTCTATGCACTAAAACTTGCACTAAACATTTTTTGCATGTACTCACTAAAATGTTTAAGGTAAATGCTAAAATGAGAGTTAATGGGCTATTCAGTAAATTTTAGCATGTATATGCAAAAAAAAAAAAAAAATAGCCTCGTAGCATGTGTGTTAAGTTAACCCAAAAAAAGCATGCCAGCTACCTCTCAAAATTCCCCATGCTAACTGGAACAAAGTGAAAGGGACATTTAACATGAGGGATTTCTTCCTCCATCCCCAATACCTCATCAAGCCCAACACCACAGCATAGATCTACAGACAACCTCCCTTCCACCCTGACACAGCCCCCTAGCCTGACCTCCCTCCCATTCCTCCAGAATGCATGCTTACCATTCCAGAAGGTCCCAATATTCACTCACTGGCAGGAGGGACATAAAAGCCCAACTACCAGCACTATTGCAGAGTGGTGAATAATGCTGTTAGGCTTCACTTCACCACTACAATATGATAGTGGTTAAGTGTCATAAAGCGGCATCATTAATCAGCTATAGCAATTCCAACAGGAGGGTTCTCTCATTCCTGCTGATGATGAAGAAGGTAACTCTCTGGAATAATAAGCATTGATTTTGGAGGGATGGGAGGGCCCTATTCTCATTACTGGGGGAAGGGATTGGCTTCACAGGGGGCAGTCAGTGACTTGAACTGGGGCTGCCTTCTGGAGGGTCCAGGACTTGGAGGGAACTTGAGCTTCAGTGGCATTTTCAGTGGTATACCTTGATGGCATTTGGATGTAATCCCCCCCATGCTAATGTGACAAGGGCCCTAAACTAGGTTTTGGGATACTAGAAATATGCCCTTAGGAAAATGTTCAGGGATGTCACTTAACCTCTACTCTTGTGTTATTTTGATGAGTCGTTATGGCAGAGGTTTATTAAAGGGATTTGGTTTATTTCTTTAAGTGAGTATTATTAAGGAGAGTTTCCTTGGGGTCTATATAAGGTAATATTCAGAGTGTGAAAGGGTCTTTGAGTTTCTTTCTGCTATAGAGTTTTGGAGGTTCCTGCTGCACAGACTGATTGATAAGGGAGCTCCACAATTACTAGGAGGGCAGCTGGTCAGCTTGGGAACCATTGCTGAGCTCATAGGCAGCCCAGGAGGTTTATTGGACCACAACAGCCTTGTGTAAATTTAATGGAAAGCGAGAGAACTATATGGATGGGACTTTGACTGAGAAACTCTGCGGCCACGAGTAGCTGGAAGCACTAAATCTTATCTGAAGTAAGGAAGAATGAGAGATCATGTTTTTGCTATGATATAATAGTGAGGATTTGAAGGATGAGTGTTTTGTTGTTGCAGCTGATATTGCTGCTACCTCAAAGCTGCAAGAGCCTGTGAACCTTGCTTTAATCAGAGAATTTTAATATTGTTCACTTCTGACTGTTTGAAACCCCTGAAATAAAGGGGGTTTTTTTTTGTTGAAGATGCCTTTTTGTGTGAGGCCCTCCTTTATCCCAAGGTGTGAATTTGAGAGAGGAATCTGTCAGCTCATGGAAAGGAGCAGGGGTGTAGTCGAAAAGGGTCACAGAGGGAAAAGAAGTGTGTTGTGTTGCTTTCACTATCCAGCTTGATAAATTCTACGATTGTCTCTGTGCCAAGTTGAATAAGTCATCTGCTTGACCATTTTTTATTTTTTTGTGAACCCACAAGACTGGTGCTTAGCTCTCAATGAGGCACCCGGCCTGCTCTCTCATTTTATGTGCCCCATCAGGGAGTTACACTAATCTGCCCAAAGAAGAAGGGCTAGGTAGCACAGGGGATTTCAACACACAGCATGCATGCTATATATTTAATGCAGCCTAGCATTCTTCTGGCTTTAGCTATCGCCATATCACATTGCTTCATCGACTTCAGGTCATTAGACACTATCACCCCAAGGTCTCTCTTCTGCTCCCTGCACATTAGCCCTTCACCCCCAACACATACAATTCTTTCGGATTACCACACCCCAGATGCATGACTCTGTACTTCTCTACATTGCATCCCAGCTGCCATATCTTTGACCACTCTTCCAGCTTCCTTAAATCCCGTCTCATTCTCTCTACTCTTTCCGGTGTGTTCACTCTGTTACATAACTTAGTATCATTCACACACAGACAAACTTTACCTTTGATCCCTTCCGCAATGTCACTCACAAAGATGTTGAACAGAACCGATCCCAACACCGATCCCTGTGGCACTCCACTTAACACCATTCTCTCTTCAGAGTAGGTTCCATTTACCATTACCCAATTGCCTTCTATTCATCAACCAATTTGTAAGCCATGCCATCACCTTGGAGCTCACGCCCAAGCTTCTCATTTTATTGATGAGTTTTCTATGTGGGACCGTATCAAAAGCTTTACTAAAATCCAAGTAAATTACATTGAATGCTCTTCCCTGATCCAGTTCTCTAGTCACCCAATCAAAGAAATCAATTAGATTTGTCTGACAGGACCTTCCCCTGGTAAATCCATGCTGCTTCTAATTGAGCAACCCACAGGATTGTAGATAGTTCGCTACCCTTTCCTTCAGCAGAGTCTTCAGAGTCCTGGTCCTGCTGCCTGCTACTTGAATGTTGCTGCCTTGGCCCCTTAGGCTGTTGCCTTGAGTACAGTCTTTCAACATGGGCTGTCTGAGTTTTCTCTTTCCATAACACAGTTGTGCTGGCATCAGCTCTAATATTAGAGCTGTACTATAGCTATTTGGTTGTCACTTCTGCATTCTATGATCTTTGGCTTAATCATGATTTTGCTAAAGGATAAGTTCCTAAAACTGTATTTGTCATGTTGCCATTTGAAACTATGTATGTACATATCTCCACTAAATATGCTGGCCATTTCAGTTACAATGTCATGTGCTATTTGATATCTTGTCCTTGCAGAATGTGATTACCAAAAACGTTGACATGCTTTGAATCTGGTGCCTACACACTTGTTTAATAAAGTGGTCGTATACATTGAAAGTTGACTTTCTGGTTGTGTCTTTTCATTGTACTTTTTTTCTTAAGGTTTCACTGGATAAAAGGTTTGGGTCCCACATGATCTTGCATGCTAGAGTGCCATTGGCTATTTCAATGAGGCACTTTTCTCACATGGAAGATCATATGGCCTAGGCCATACTACAGAAAGTTCATTGTATGCTCCCAAGGAAGACAGCAAGAGCCAAACAGGAAACTCCTTACTGTGGATCTTCACGTGGCTCATGCTACCTTCTCTAGTGAGTATACTCTTAGCTAACTCTGGGTACATGGGCATGTACGTGAGATGCCCATGTACTTCCATATATCTAGCTAGTGCTCACCTCCATATATTGTCCGGTGGAAAAGATGTAGAAATGCTTGGCTAGAGGTGCTATAGCTATGCCTTTATTATGTTGGTGACCAATAGCTTGTATAGGTATGCTAATGTCATAGTTCAGCTACGACAAACCATTGGCCTCTTCCATGGTAAAGATCTATCACCTCTGACCAAACCATGGGCATTCTCTTTGGGTTGACTGAATGATGTCATCACATAAGTCTTTAGTCAGAAGCCCACTTACAAAGTTCATAAAACACTAGGTCTTGTTCATCTCTAGGGAGCAGAAATGTGCAGCTGCAGGTTCCAGACCCAGAAAGTATATAGTGTACATGTAAAATTTGTGCAGTGTTAGGTAAAGTAGTACTAATCACCACACAAGAGTTTACTTAGGACCTCTTAGTTGTGTCCTCACTCCACTTAAAAGGCACTCAAAAAATTCCTTTTTTGTTCAGATAAAAAAAAGATGTTATTTACTAGCACTCTGCTAGAACTCTACATCAGCTGCTGTGTGACAACAGAGGAAGAATCAGGGAGGTGTGGAGGATAGAGATTCCCCACTGAGCAAGAGCAAACAGTGATGAGGCCTGCTGTTGCTTGGGGCCAGGCAGACTTCAACAGACTGGCTCCCACCTTTGGGGTGCTCTGGGTGGTTGATTTGTAGTTGTACATACCTCTTAGCTGATGCGGAGTTCTAGCAGGATGCAAATTGACAGAGGTCCATATCAGTAAGCTGGGTAGTGGACAAGTGATGCAGCTCCAGTTAGCATCAAAGCTTGTCCCCTATAAGAAGCAGGAGAAAAGTGCAACCTAAGCTATGCATCCAAAATTTTTGCAGCTACATAAGGCAGATTATTTTTAGGCCTAACATGCCAGTGTATATGGCAGAGTAAACTTCAAGTGATACAGCCTTGTCTAGCAGGCTCACTGTCTAGTTACCACTATATCTTTTACAATACATGGGTAAGTAGGCCGCTGTCTCAAAAAAGTGAACATCAAACTGGGGTCCTGCAGGCCTTCTTCCACTACCCTGCTCCCAGGTATCATCAACACACATGCCATGAACCCTCCCCCAACCCATTTATCTGTAGAATATTAAAGTACCTGGCATGTCAGTGCCATTTGCGCTCCACCTTACCTCATTCCCTGCATCCCCATAATTTATTTTATTTATTTATTTAATATCTTTTAATATACCGCTACTCAAGATAAAATATCTTATCGAACCGGTTTACATCAAACATGGGGTAACCAACGATATAGGAGAATAAAAGCATAAAGTTACATGAAACAGGGTGATGAACTCAGGACAACTGTAGAATGGCTAACAAGCAGAGTTAAATAATAACAAGGCGAACGATTTAGTGGGTGAACATCTAACAAACAAAAACTTTTTTTTTTTTAAATCACTTAGTAAGTGGTCAAACAAACAACAGTTTTAAGGGGTTGTGCTGTCTGTGCAGGGCAATGGCTGTAGGATTAAGGCTAGAGGAAGGGGGTGGAGGGACAAGAGGGGAGAAAGACTAAGGGTGGGGAGTGGGATTAGAGGGTAGGAATCTAGCAGGGAGGTTACAATATTATTGGTTTGGGCACAGGAGAGAATTGAGCTTAAAATTGTAGATGGAACAGAGTATTTTAGTTGGAAGCTATGACCTAATATTTAGATACAATCAATGAAAGGATAATTATGTCCAATCCTAATATGTGTAGTTTGAGGAATGGTCAATCGGGGAAGTCTTGTTTGAAAAGCCAGTTTTTCAGTTTCTTTCTGAAGGCGACTGGGCATTGTTCCTGGCGAAGCTCTGGTGGTAATGAGTTCCATTGAGAGGGTCCGGCAGTAGACAAGGCACGTTTCTAAATGGCGGGGTGAAGTGAAGCTTTGGTGGGGGGTGCATGAAGAGATCCTTTGTATGCCGTTCTGATTGGTCTAGTAGATGCGTGAATGTTGAGTGGAATTTTCAGTTGGAATATGGATAATGGTCAGTCTTAAATAATATTCTAAAGTTGATGGGGAGCCAGTGTAAATTTTTGAGTATAGGTGTTATATGGTCTCTTCTCCTTGAATTAGTTAGGATTAAGTTGATTTCATCTTAATCCCCACCCCAAAGTACATAGCCTCCCCAGCAGCTGAAACTCTTCAAATCAGGCATACACTGCCAATACCAATACACATAGGGGCGGATTTTAAGAGCCCTGCTCGCCGGTGAGCCTATTTTACATAGGCCTACCGGCGCGCGCAGAGCCCCGGGACTCGCGTAAGTCCCGGGGTTTTCGGAGGGGGCGCGTCAGGGGCGTGTCGGGGGCGGGGCCGAGCGCCGCACCATTTTCAGGGCGTGTCGGCAGTGTTTTGGGGGCGGGCCCGGGGGCGTGGTTACGGCCCGGGGCGGTCTGGGGGCGTGGCTGCGCCCTCCGTACCCGCCCCCAGGTCACGTCCCGGCGCGCTAGGGGCCCGCTGGCGCGTGGGGATTTACGTCTCCCTCCGGGAGGCGTAAATCCCCCAACAAAGGTAAGGGGGGGTTTAGACAGGGCCGGGGGGGGGGTTAGGTAGAGGAAGGGAGGGGAAGGTGAGGGGAGGGCGTTAGATGATTCCCTCCAAGGCCGCTCCGATTTTGGAGCGGCCTTGGAGGGAACGGGGGTAGGCTGCGCGGCTCAGCACGCGCCGGCTATACGTAATCGATAGCCTTGCGCGCCCGATCAGGATTTTAGCGGATACGCGCGACTACCGCGTATCTACTAAAATCCCGCGTACTTTTGCTTGCGCCTGATGCGCCAGCAAAAGTACACGAACGCGCCGTGTTTGAAAATCTACCCCATAGGCCCACTTCAGGTACTGGGTGGGAGAGCCTCAGGTGGCCAAGGGAGGAGGGGTACACTACAGGCAGATCTCTACTTATCCAGCAAAGTGGCACTGCATAACAGAGCTGTGATGCTGCCAATTGTCATCCCCTCCTCTCGACTAAAAGAATAAACAGTGTTAGGCCAAGGTGGAATATTTGCTTACAATGGTGAAGCCATTTCCTCCCCACCTACACATTAGCATGTCTGTAGCATCCATCATAAACAGTAGAAGCAACAAGATTGCTAGTGTCAAATACAAGTATTTGGGTGCACTCATAGTGCATGCTCTGAAGTATGCATTGGTGTATAAGGAAGATAAGTACGAGCCCAATATCACCCCCAGACACAGATATAGACAGAGGCTAACAGAGCATGTCACTCACCCAGACACACAGACACACATATCTGTTAGGACAGTGTGGCTTACAGAATACCTCCAGCACTCTGGTTACCTACCGATGACCTATTTTGCTATTCATGGCTTGTTCGTTATCAACCATCAATGATGTCTGTGCCAGGCTTATCCCTACCTGCTAATAAGGTTGTCAGACTCATAACTCCTTACAGAAGTTACATCTTCTGTAAGGAGTTATGAGTGTACATCTGTCAGAGGCATATATGCTCACAAATTAGTCCCTGTTACAGACATGAGCCCCTCCAGGTCTCAGGTACCCCAAAATGCTTGTCCTTCTACCTTACAACACTGAAAGTGCAGAAGACATCATGCCTATTATGATGCCTTTGGGAGCAGTTGGCCTATACATGTTGCACAGTAGCAGGTTTCAGAAAGAGCCTTGGCGTTGGCTCATGAGTTCATCAGCTGACAACACCATCTCTAGTCTTAATGCTATGCACCGAGCTGATAAATAAGAGTCTATCAGCACACCTGCCTGGGTCTCAGTAACCACTAAGTCCAAAAAGCTCAAACACCACAGGACACCCATCCTTTAGGACAGGCTTCACCAGCAAGGAATGAGAAAGCCAAGCCCTAGCACTATGGTCTCATGGTCTGTAGATCTAACTATGCAAGCCACTTGTCATGGAATCGACAGCCCCCCATGTCAGTGCCATTTGCTATAAAAACATAGCCAGAGAGGAACTACAGAAAGAAGCATCACTCTTACCTCAGAGCCAACCGTCACATAGAGGTGGTCTTCAAAATTTTCAAACATGCCATATTGCCTAAGTATAAAAGAATTGTGAAAAGTTCCCGGATAACTGGCGACCATTTCGAGGATGCACATTTGAGTGTCACAGACCACTTCTATGTTATTGGAGTAAAAGAGCTTTCTGTTGCGGTAGATCTTCTCCCTGTGATGGAGCATGATGATGGCTACGATTGCATTCAATAGCTCCCAGAACAATGGCATAAAACCCTCTCTTCAATTCCAGCAAGTCCTGCCTTTCATGAGGAAAACTTATGTACCAATTAATGCGACCACGTACAGCTATTATAGCCTGCCCAGAGAGTGGGACAAAGAGGTTTGTGATATTCCCCCAATGTCTCTGACTGTTTGGAAGGAACTAGATGCCATGAAATTCAGGGCACACAATAGTTTGGTGAGGCCCGGTATAGCTCTGGACCTTTCTATCACTGGATCCAGATCCCCTCCGAGTTCTTGATATAATTCCATGGTAGCCTGACAGTTGAGGTGATACCTCATAATCACATGTTCCTCTGGCATACCCAGCAATGTGGTTCGTGGATGAAAGATGCATGGCAAGCCCTGCCGTGAGCCAAGGCGCCAGTAGGGTAAGTGGCTCTGGCTCCAGTGCGGGTACTTCCCTAGGAGGTGTTTAAACCTCCCTTGCTAGTTGTAGTTCTTGTTGTTAAGCAGCCTGAAGCAGCCAGTATCCCACTACTAGTAGACTTCCCACTAACACAATGGGGCGGATTTTCAGCGCCCTGCTCGCCTAAATCCGCCCAAAACCGGGCGGATTTAGGCGAGCAGGGCCCTGCGCGCCGGTAAGCCTATTTTACATAGGCCTACCGGCGCGCGCAGACCCCGGGACTCGCGTACGTCCGGGGTTTTCGGAGGGGGGTGTGTCGGGGGCGTGTCGGGGGGCGGGCCCGGGCGACGCGGCGTTTCGGGGGCGTGTCGGCCGCGTTTTGGGGGCGGGTACGGGGCGTGGCTACGGCCCGGGGGCGTGGCCGCGCCCTCCGTACCTGCCCCCAGGTCGCGGCCCGGCGCGCAGCAGGCCCGCTGGCGCGCGGGGATTTACGTCTCCCTCCGGGAGGCGTAAATCCCCCGACAACGGTAAGGGGGGGGTGTAGACAGGGCCGGGTGGGTGGGTTAGGTAGGGGAAGGGAGGGTAAGGTGAGGGAGGGCAAAGGAAAGTTCCCTCGAGGCCGCTCCGATTTCGGAGCGGCCTTGGAGGGAACGGGGGGAGGCAGGCGGCTCGGCGCGCGCAGGCTATACAAAATCGATAGCCTTGCGCGCGCGATCCAGGATTTTAGTGGATACGCGCGGCTCCGCGCGTATCTACTAAAATCCAGCGTACTTTTGCTTGAGTCTGATGCGCAAGCAAAAGTAGGCTGATCGCGCTTTTTAAAATCTACCCCAATAGCTTTAGGAAGACAGGGCAGGAGAGAAAAGGTGTTTTCATTGGTGCAGCAGGGCTGTGTAGGTGTATCTGAGAGTAGGCCTCATTTTATTGTGCGTGATAATAGCTACGATCTGTGATAATGGCCACAGTCGTGCAATAAAACCTTTTTCTTCCCTCTATGTTGTTATTTCATACATTAAATCCTGCATTATTGTGCGTTATTTTAACACTACAAGCAATAGGAGTCCCTCATTTGCATACTTTTCTAACTTTTGCATGCTCTTTGTCATATTTGCATACTAATGCATGACATGATAAAGATTGGACATTTATCTCACATTAGACCCCTTTTATCGTGAATTACAGCCGTTTTGTGATTTGATGAATGACCCTGTTAGATCACAAGCCTCTGGGCACAGGGAAATACCTACAGTTCCTGAATATAATTGCTTTGAAGTGTCTGAAAAGTGGAATATAAATTCAAAATCAAAACAAAAATCAACACAAGCTATGTTATACAAATCAACTCCTCTAGTTATACTTTCATCCATTAATAATGACTACAAATCTTTAGTGATATCAGTTTTACTATGAATACCCTCAAAATGTTTCTGTAACACCACTCCCTAAACCCCACCCCAATTCAAAGTACCCTCTACATTGGTAAATATATGTAGATTGTCAGACTGACTCTGTACAGAGTCTCTTTCTCTATCTCTCACACACACATAGGGGAAAAGAGCACAAGTGCACCTTGTGGAAATTGCCTATGTGATGCAGGGTAATCAGCCTAAACATGCCCCTCTTTTTTTTTTTTGTAAATTGTGGGTGCTTTTATAGGATTTTGATAAATCTAGGCCTTAGATTGTGAGCCCTTTGGGGACAGAGAAATAACTACAGTACCTGAATGTAATCTGCTGTGAATTTCCAAAAAGCAGAATATAAAACATCAGATAAAATAAGAAGGACTAGGGGGATGGAGGGAAGGACCCATGAGATGGCAAGTGGTGTGAAGGAAGAAAAACTGGGAGGAAGAGAAGTAAGCTGCGTGGTGAGGGCTGCGAGGGAGGAAAGATTCTGATGTTAAAGACAGAAAGGGGAGAGGAGGAGTGTGGGGATCAGGAAAGGATGGGGGAAGAAAGGGCTGTGGAGGGAAGGATAGGAGAGAGATAAAGAGAGTTCAGAGTTCCACTGATGGAGGGAAGGTACATGGGGGAAAGGGTAGCGAAGAGGAAGAGTGAAGGAAGGACTGAGGGGAGAAGGAGAGATTGGAGCTTCAGAGAGGGGAGAGATGGAAAGTATGAGGGGGAAGAGTCAGAGAGATGAGAGTAAATATAATAGGAGGAAGAAGAGCAGGTGTTAGTAGAAGAGAGTAAGAATTGTCTGCTTTTTGTTTGTACTAGCATGGCTGCAGTGAAGGTTAATAAATGGGGGCATCAGTATATGAATATGGAGCTTGCAACATTTTTTTTTTCTTTAGAACCATTGGCTTAGTATATAATTGCCCTGTTTTAATTCAATTTAATTGTAGTTTGCTTAAAGTCTTGACATATATCTCCCAAAAAAAACCCGATTCAGAAAGATCAGAAAGCATCATGCCAAACCTTTGTGTTTAAACTGCAGGGTTCATTGTTTGATGGCTAATGATCTGTAGTGCAATCAAACAGAGGGGCTGAATTCTTAACACTACATTAAGTGCTGGAATAGGAATCATTTGAAGTGTTTCCAGTTCTGGACTATATGTAATAAAGGATTTTTTTTCCCCATAGGCACAGAATACAAAAGCATCCTTTTTGCATCATTTACACAGCAGCATAATTGATAAGAACCCTTTTAGCCCACCAAGTCTACCCAGTTGCCCCTGCCTGCTTTTCCACTCTGGCCCCTCTCAATTTCCAGTCCTCTTCTTTCCTTGTCCCTACCAACACCTACCCAGGTACATGCCCCAAGCTTGCTTGAATTCTGCTTAGGTTTTGGTCACTTCAAACTCTATTGGTAGGAGATTCCAAGCATCAACTAATCCCACTGGTCCTCTTCCTCTCTGTCCCCGATAGCCTTTCCCCCACCCCACCCCCCACACTTGCTTCCTTCCCTCTAGCCTTTGCCCACCCTATCCCTTCTCCATGCGCTCCCCCCCTCCCCTTGTCCCACTAACCTTCACTTCCTCTCTACCTGTAACTGTAAATATGTTTTAAGTTACTACCCCACTACCTGTATCTGTAAATATGTTTCAGTGTTGCCCCCCACATATGTACATTTATTAATCTGTATACTGCTTTACGTATGTTGACTCAATGTTCCATGTTTAATGTAAAGCCTGTTGCTGCATTACTTTCTCTGTAAACTGATAAGATGTTCAAAATGATTGTCGTACATAAAAAAACGTTAAATAGATAAATAAATAAACAAATAATAAACGAATCCACAACATGACACATTTATTTAACTAAAGTGTGGCCAAAGATTAATACTCTTCATGTACTTAGAATGTGCTATCATTACACGAAAGGAAATTCCAAAGACAATAACACAATGTACACATAAAATTCTGCTCACCAGTTGTGAAGTTTATGGGTTCCTATTTTCACAGCTCATTAAGAAACGTTATTCATGCATTATTTTTCCTGGCTTTTTTCCTTTTTTGGGATACATACAGTACATGCTGTGAATATTTGTGACTTAACTGTGCAACCTTTCTTAAATGTTAGCAATTTACGAGGACCTGATCAGTAAGTAAATTCCAAATGCATTCAGAAAAAGGTGCCAGGCCACAGTAACAGTCATTTTACTTGCATTAAATACCACTTCCTCTTTTTATTATATTTTTATATTTTTTTTAAAAACAGCATCACACTGATGATGTATAAAAATAAAGCATCAATGATGCAAATTATTAAACCTCTTCCAAGCATAAAATAATCAATTGCGCAATGAATGTTGCTGAAATATAGCTAAAATTGCACCCTGAGAAATAAGTTTTTTAAAATAAATTTTAAAGCTGTAATAACCCATTGTTATTAAGAGAAAGAAAGACAAAGAGGAGAAGAGAGAACAAGAAAAAGAGAAAGCAAATAAAGATCTGTTCAATCAGTTTTCAGACTTCAGTTTGCTATTTTCTAAAGACGACGGGTTGCAACATTCTCATTCTCTTGAATGCTAGAAGCATCTGTGGAATCTTCATCACTTGCAATCATTCCTACAGAAGACAGCTAGAAATGAAAGAATGCATCTTTTTTGCATAGATATCTCTAATATTATAATAAGGTAGTTCATTACATTTATCATTTTCTTCTCATTACATTCAGCTACGTCTATGGCTTTCTGCTTTTGATAATATTTGAAAACTTATTAAAAATAATGGTAATAGGAAGGGCAACCACTAATATACCACAGAGAATGCAAAGACTACCAAGGAGCTTTCCAAATAAAGTGACAGGGTGAGTGTCTCCATAACCCACAGTAGTCATACTAATAGTTGCCCACCACCAGCACATGGGAATACTTTGTAATTCTGAAATAGTTTCATCCTTCTCCACTGAGTAAACAAGAACGGAAAAGATGGAGATCCCAACAGCCAAAAATAAAAGTAGAAGTCCAACCTCATTATAACTATGTCTCAAAAGTGGCCCCTAAGACCGCAGGCCAACAGAATGTCTTGCAAGCTTTAGTATCCGAAATATCCTCATCAAACCTCAGGATCTGGACTACTTTTCCCATATTTTCTATGCCTTCGCTTTCTTCATCCTTTGTGTCCACAATCAAAGTGGCATAAAATGGAATAATGGAGATGAAATCTATGATGTTCATTGGATTTGTCCAGAATGTCTTTTGACAGGGAGCCATTGCGAGTCTTACCACAAATTCTATGGTGAACCATGCAATACATATAACCTCTACCACTTCTAAAACAGGATCTTCAATCTCCCTGTCATTGACATCCAATTTTTGGAACTCTGGCATGCTGTGGATGCACATAGCCACAATTGAAGTTAAGACTACACTCAAGGAAGAAATTGCAAAGAGTTTGGCTGATAACGAATGTGCAGGATTTTCCAGTCTGACCCACATTTTCTTTCTGAATTCACCAAACCACATTGTGCTAAACCTCTCTAGTTCCTTATCAAAACTAGATGATGCTTCAGTAGAAGAATCTATACTTTGCATATCACACTTTTGTTCCCAATCCTTGTCTGACACAATGTCCTTTCTTTCCTGATATTTGTTGCTGCAGCAGGAGTCAATGAAGAGCTCATTGATACCCCAGTACTCAATTTCCTGGCAAAAGGAAAAAACACACAACTCCTCCATGAAATGCAATTTTCCTGTGTAGTAAAAATTCAAAACATATCTAAATAAGGAAGGATTCCTATCAAAGTAATATTCCTTGTCCGTAACATTGTAATCATCGCATAGCTCCAGTATAGCTTCTTCAGAGTGGCATTTAAGCAGCTTCCCAAGTCTGGTATGGGGAAACCGTAGGAGAGTACTTTGGTCAATTGACTGTTTAAATCCTCCCACATTCAGCTTAACCTGTTCCTCATCTCTTGCCGGTCTATGGAAAATCTCGCCGTAAATCATTCTGAACACAGTAAGTGCTGCTTCCTTGAAAGGTCACATTGCACCTGGAAGGACAACACCACATCATCATTAGGCACTATAATAATAGCCACAGCACAATTATCCTTATCCTTAAGTTCTAATAGGTAATATAGCATATGAAGAAAGATAAAACGAAATATATGCTTTGGGTAATACAGCTTCTTCCAAATCCTGGTCTCCCTAACCATAATTTGCACTAGCTCCACTGAACTGGCAGGAGACAGTAGGGTATACAGCTGAAATGATACAATGCTTTATCCTTCAACAAATTTAAGTCTTCCTATGCCATTTCTTCAGTAGGGTGAGCACAGAGCTCCAAGTTCAAAGGGGCAGGCTCAGCCAGCCCTGACTTTGCTCCCACTGAACCTATAAAAACTTACAATTCCAGTTGCTTAATATTCAAAGGCAGTGAAATCACGATTGACTGGCCTGTTCCTTTTAGTGTGCAGCTTTAAGGTCACTCCAGTTTACACTACAGAGCCCAATGAAAGTTTATATTTTGCACCCTACAGAAGCTTTTGCTTTTTGTTTCATCTTGCATTCTATTTGTTACTTCACTATTTTAAATTTCCACCACATAGCTCAGGAAATTACGACCATTTATTAAAAAATATAAACCAGGCATAAATAAATAAATGTTGTCTCATATAGGAAAACTGTCATATATCATCATTCACTAAAAATTTGTATTTTTGTAGATATATTTCCTTAAACTCACATATATAGCATAGTTGCCATATTGATCTTTTTTGTTGGGCGCTGAAAACACTAGGGTACAGATTTAAGTTTCGTAGGGAAAGAAAACAGGGCAAAAAAGTATGCAACAACTATGCAAGCCAGTTTGCTTTCACAACTTTAAAAGAGCATATCACTTGTTCAAGGATTTAGTTTCCTACAAGTTCAGGAAGAGAAACAATTCCATAGCAATAAAATGATGCAAACAAAAACTTGAACAAACAGTACTATGAAACATTTGCCGAATTCTTACACTTTGCACCATCAAGCAAAAGTCCCTCTTCCCCTTGGTAGAATTTTTGCTTACATTCCTTTTCTGGGAAGATTTTTTTACATCTGTTTAGGTCCAATTCAAAATCTTGCCAGCCAACAATCATCTTCTGCATAGCACATTTACATGCTGAAATTGACAGTCTGCCAATCTAACTGGCTGATTCAAATTAACCAGCTCATAATTTTCCTGTGAGAGACTTACGGACCAGTAATGAAGGTGTGAATCAATCAAGCTCAATGACTTGCAGGGCATTTGCTACTTTTCCAATTAGAACAAATTTTATTATCTTCAAAATGTATTGCGAAACAAAAAAAATAGGAATGTCCATTCATTTGAAACAAAATAGGAAATGTCAATGACATGTGGGTCTAGAGAGAAGCATTTGTTTCATTACATATTCAAAACAGAATGAAAGAAAGACCAATGAAAATTTCATTGATTTTCTTCATTTCGTTTTGAAAAAAAAAAAACTCCATGCCCTGCATGACCCCGGCCTGCCCCACCAGCCTGCAGCCTGCCCTGGGATCTGGCCTGGAGCCTCCTCTTACTCCCTCCTTTCCCTTTCTGAAAATGATGCCAAGGAACCCCAGTCCCCATTTACCCCTCCCATGTGGTTGACTGCAAAGTAAAAGGAGCAGGAGAGATGCTGACTTACCTCCTGCCCCAACTGTGTAGTCTTCATAATGACATCATTTCGCTCCCTCAACCCCTTCTCCCCAAGACACAAGACACGTGGAACTCATATGGCATTAGGTCGGAAATACCTGGTATGGAGAAAGTCTCGGCATCAGTATTCTTAAGCTCTGGGATTTGGACTCCATCGAACAGAGAGCTGAGACAAGTGGGTCTGGAGAGAAGCATTTTTGTCAGATAAGTAAAAACTGTACCCCCTGATACAGTGCATCACTGAAACATCAGCTGATATTTCAAAACATCAGCTAACATCTTTAGTTAGCATGGGATAGCAAGCCTTTGCAATATTAGAGCTAGATACCAGTGTGCTTCTTAGGCATGTATCAAACCAAATCAATTAACACGAGGTTGTCTTATGCATGTATGGCAGGCTCAACAGTGATTACATTTTAATTGCAATTGAAAAACTCCAAAAAATTATTATTCTTTTAAAAGACTGTGTTTATTGGGATGAATGACTGATTGAGTAGCCTGGGTTGGACTTGAAAATTACTGACATCCCTTTATTTAATTGCAAATTGTATGCTTGTATGTTCTTTAAAGTGTTGATAGAGACACTATCTCTACTATATTGGATGTTGGTTTTGGATTAGGCCTATTGCAACATGTATTGGGTGTGGATGGCTCTCAGAAAGCTATGGATACCAATTACAATATAGTAAACTTCCAATATCGAAACAGCAATAACTGCCAGTGCTCAATCAGTAACAACACTATATATGAAAAGGCAATAATGCAAATATTACAGAACAAGCCAGGCTGCCTAAAAATACATGTACCTAAAAATATTACACAAAAGCTTTCAAAACTACATAGGTATCTTCTTCAGATGTCAGATCAGAGACATTCACATCTAAAGACGGGTTCTACATTGTCTCAATAGTTCACATACAATATTTTGGGATAATACTTATTCAGTCCAATAAAAGCTATCACAGCCTGCCAAGAATACAGTTTACCCCAACACTCAAATATGCTGCTATCAAAACACTTACTCCCAGGACTAAAACAGCAAAAACCCTATCCAGGAAAGAGCAATACTGCATATATTACAACAGGCCCTAGAAACCAATACACTTCCTACTAAAAACAGAACAAGCTGAACTGCTATAGGCCCTTATACAGAAACTATACACTATACTATATCCCTCACCTTAATCACACATACAAAACACAGAAAGACCAAACAATAAAATAAACAAACAAACAAACAAATAAATAAAACAGCAATAATAATAAAAAGAATAAATATTTCAAAACAGCTGATAAATAGAATATCCAATAATTAAAACCTCATAAAAATGCTTATAAACTTCCTAGAACACCAATATAATATTTCAAAACAGACACATCACATAGCATCCAATAGTAAAACAATTAAGGATTAAATATCTCCCATTCTCCATACCTGTTTTTTGGTTTTTTTTTTATTTCCAGTCACTGTGAAATTGTTGTGGATTGGGGGAAAGGACCCCCCCAATTTTATCCTCTCTCACATACGCTTTCATACTCTCTTTTTCTCATACACATGCTTACACGATCTCACACCCACACATATGCTGACATACACTCTCACACATATCCCCCGCTCTCTCACATGCACACACATGGCCTCTCCCTCATACACGGACTCTCATACCCATATACACATACTCTCTCTCTCTGGCTCTCACAGAGACTCTCTGACTCTCATACACACTCACGCAAGATCTCTGACACAAACACAAGTTCCCTGGATCATACACACAAACACACACACTGGCTCTCATACACACTCAGTCCCCAGCAGTCTTTCTTCCCAGGCCCCTCTCCCCTCCCACACCCATCAATCCCCATCAGTCTTGCTTCCTCAATCCCCTCTCCTTCCTATCCCAGCATCCTCCCCACTGGTCCCCAACTGTCAGTCACTTTAAAGTTGAGAGTCATACACTGCTGGAGAAGAGGAAGATGTAGAAAAGGGGGTTGAGACCCAATCCCCTTAACTGCCCACAGGTCCCAGTAGTCTCCCTCCGAATTAGGACCCCTTCAAACCCCCCCCCCCCCCCAAGTCCCTAGTATACAGTGACTGAGCCTCTCAATGACTCTTTTCTGCTCAATTGAAACACTGTGGCACGGACACACACTGATCCTCCTACCACCTGCCTTGTTCACAGAAGCCTCTTCTGCAGATCTGCATGGGCATAGCTAAATCTGAAGGTTCCACACTCCCTGTTTTTCGCACGGGATAAAAGTTAGGACCTTGCTTTGAGCCGAACCAAGGTCCCACATTCTGCCTCATACTGTGCTGTACTGCTGACTGTCAATCATAATGGGCCTGAGGTCTTGAGCTGTCACTTGCCTGCCTCCATGATTAGTCCCACCACGATGAGACTGAGTCCCCTACCAGCTCCGCTCGTTCTTATTGGCTGTCCCCCACCCGCTCCCCTCCCTCCCCCCGCTATCAACTTGCTGCTGCAATCAGCGGTGCATGCAACCACAGGCTGCTGTTTCCATTGGCCACACAGACACGAGTAATGAGAGAGCAGAAAACCATAGTAACTGCAAAAAAAAAAAATCAAGGACAGGGGATTCACTGAATCGCTTGAAGGCCATGATCACACACCACTGATCAGAAAAAGGTTGTCTTTTTGCAAATTTTACTAAAAGCTGCAACAGGGTAGACACCCTGGAAGATGTGGAAACCATGAGGAGGGATCTATAAAGCTTGAGGAATGGTCTAAATTCTAGCAGCTAAGATTTAATACTAAAACATGCTATGACATGAATTTGGGCTGCAAAAACCTAATGGAGAGGTACAGCATAGGGGATGAAATTTTTCTAAGAATAAAACAAGAGCTGGATCTGGGAGTGATCATATCTGATACAGAAACATAGAAATGAAGGCAGAAAAAGACCAAACGGTCCATCCAGTCTGCGTTTATGGTAGAATCTGCCGCGCCATACAGGTCACCCCCATACTTACCAGTTTCTCAGATTGCAAAAGTCAGGGCCCTTGTTTGTTGCTGTCTGAGTCCAATTCTCCATTATGTCTCCTGTTGAAACAGAGAGCAATGTTGGAGTTGCATCTAAAGTATTAGGCTTATTGGTTAAGGTTAGTAACAGCCGCATCAGCAAGTTATTCCCATGCTTGTTTCCCCAGACTGTAAAATTCAGGGTCCTTGTTGGTTACAGTCTGAATCCTGTTCCCCCTTTTCATCTTTTACCCCTGCCATTGAAGCAGAGAGCAATGATGGAGTTGCATCAACAGAATGAAGGTTTATTGGTTAAGGGTAGTAACTGCTGCATGACCAAGTTACCCCATGCACTTTTTTCTTCATTTCCATCTTCTAGCCTTTAGGGATCCACAGTGTTTATCCCATGCCCCTTTATATTCTTTCACTGTTTTTGTCTTCACCACTTCCTCCAGAAGGGCATTCCAAGCATCCACCACTCTCTCTGTGAAGAAATATTTCCTGATATTGGTTCTGAGTCACCCTCCCTGGAGTTTCATTTTGTGACGCCTAGTTTTACTGATTTCTTTCCAATGGAAAAAGTTTGCCAATTGTGCATCATTAAAACCTTTCATGTATTTGAAGGTCTGTATCCTATCTCCCCTGCACCTTCTCTCTTCCAGAGTACATATATATTTAGGTCCTTTAACCTCTCCTCATAAATCATTTGATGGAGACCCCCACCATTTTGGTCACCCCTTCTCTGGACTGCCTCTATTCTGTCTCTGTCCTTTCAAGATATGATCTCAAGAACTGAACACAGTACTCCAGGTGAGGCCTCACCAAGGACCTGTATAAGGGCATTATCACCTCCTTTTTCTTACTGGTTAATCCTCTCTCTATGCAGGCCAGCTTTCTTCTGGCTTTAGCTATCTCCTCATCACATTGCTTTGCCATCTTCAAATCGCTAGACACTATCACCTAAAGGTCCCTCTCTTGGTCCGTGCACAAGAGAAGGACTTTTCACCCCCCCCCCCCCCCAATCACATGATGATCTTAAGGTCATCAAACAGGTAGATAAGGGGTGCATAGAGACAGTAATGGTCAGTAGAAAAAAATAGGTGATATTGCCCATGTGTAAGTCCCTGGTGAGACTTCATTTGGAATACTGTTTACCTTGCTGAAGACAATACCTTCAAAAGGATATAAAATGGATGAAGTCAGTCTAGAGGATGGCTATTAAAATGGTCCATGGCTTTTATTCTAAAGCTTATGGGGACAGACTTAAAGATCTAAACATGTATACCCTAAAATAAAGGAGAGATATTATAGACATATGTAAATATCTCCAAGGTATCAATGAAAAGGAGGTAGGCCTTTTTCAACAGAAAGAAGGCTCTGGAACAAGGGATCATGAGATGAGGGTGAAAGGAGGTAAACTCAGGAATAATCTAAGGAAATATTTCTTTACAAAGAGGATGATGGATGCATGAAACAGCTTTCCAGTGGAGGTGGTGGAGACAAAGACTATCTAAATTCATGAAAGCATGGGATAAACACAGGGAAGCTCTGAGGGAGTTGTAGGAATTGTAGAGCTGAATAGTTGGTGTGGAAGGGCAAACTAGATAGAATGTATTATCTTTTCCTGCTGTCATGTTTCTATGAGAGTTGTGTTCTCCCTGCTCAGCATATCAGTAGTTTGAGAATCTAAGAGGTATAGACAAATTATGGATGGCAACAAAAAGGAATACTGAAATGTCAACAAATCATTGTGTTAGGCATGTTAGCAAGGTGATGATGATCCATGAAAGAAGCAGGAGAAAAAAGATTGTTATCTTTAAAAATATTATTCAAAAAGTATTGAAAGACAAGAGGAGGAAAATAGGTGAAATTACCAGGAGAAACAAGGGGAGGTAGGAAGGGCAGTTAGACTGTGCAATGTACTTCAATGTTTGAGTCTTTACCCATCAGTAAAGGCAACTGATAAAAACTGTAACCCTTTTCCTGTGACCTCACTCTGAAGGAGGGCACTAAAGGTGATTTGTTCCCAAGTATTACGAGAGTGGATCCTTGGGCCAGCGGAGTAGGGAACCAATGGGAAGGAGCTCCAGAGGGCCCGTCCAACGGCAGGCGAGGCTGAAGGAGACCCGAGACCCCACAGGACCTTCACCACTACCAGCCTTCATTCCCTGCAGGTTGAGCCCTTGGGTACCGGGGCCAGCTGGACTTACGTTGGGTCTCAGGCTGGTGGTGACACTTGAGTCCGCAGGCAAGGATGTAGGCAGAAAGCGTATCTCGTAGTCAGGCAGGCAAGGGTCTTGGCGGGCAGCGTATCTCGTAGTCAGGCAGAAAAGGGTCTTGGCACAGAGAAACAGAAGACAGGAAACAGGAATCAGATGATCCAAACAGGAACTGGAGCCAGGAGTAGTCAAGGCAAGGCTTGAGAAGCAGGCCCTGCCTTATATACTTGCAGGCTTGGGAGGAGGAGTCTGGGCCCTGCCCGAGGTGATCCCTAAAAAGGGGTCAGGTGGCGCATGTGCCTGGGAAGCTGGGGGTCAGGAGGAAGGCCAGAACAGGAGCTGTCGGTGTGCCATCCTACATGCGGCGTCAGTGTGGCAGTCCGGGAGGAAGGCCGCAGCGCAGCTTGCCGGCTGCGACCACCAGCTGAAGTGAGATTCCCAGGTCAGAGGAGCCTGAGTCGGCCGAGCAGGTAGGTGGGAGAGTCTGGCTGCTGTTCCATTCGGCCGACTTTCACAACAGTACCCCCTCCTCTAACCCCCTCCCCGGGGATTTGTGTTTCTTAGGATGGTCTCAGTAAAACTGCTTGATCAAGTCTTTATCAAGAATGTTAGTAGAGGGTTCCCAAGAATTTTCCTCAGGACCAAAGCCTTCCCATGCAAGCAAGTACTCCCATTTGCACCCCCATCTCCGGGCATCTAGGACTTCGTGTACCTAGTAAGTGGTATCTTCTTCAGCGGACATAGATGGAGCTTCGGGTATCTTCCTGGAGGGCCATGACAAAACTAAGGGCTTCAGTAAAGAGGTATGGAAAGCATTATGGATATTCAAGGAGGCTGGTAAGTGGAGTTGATAGGTCACCGAGCCCAGTTGCCACAGGATGGGAAAGGGTCCAATGTAGCAAGGTGCAAATTGCATAGAAGGTACCCGTAACCAGATAAAACGGATGCTGAGCCAAACCTTATGGCCAGGACGATATTGAGGTCCGGCATGGCGATGGCGATCTGCAAATTTCTTGGCTGAGCTACCAACTTTGAGGAGCATCTTATGAACCTGTGACCACAGGTTCTTCAGGTTCTCTGCTGTCATCTGGGCAGCCAGCGAAGGTACAGGAAGTGGTAGCAGAATAGGGGGAAGCAGCTGCTTGCCATATACTATCTGGAACGGGGAAGCCCCCGTGGCAGTGCAGGGATGGGAATTGTGCGAGAAGTCAGCCCATAGGAGTAGTTCAGCCCAATCTTCTTGGCGGGCATTGATGTACATTCACAGAAATTGTTTAAGGGAGCAATTCGTCCTTTCCGCCTGGCCATTCGCTTGTGAGTGATAGGCTGAAGTAAGATCCAGAGTGACACGGAATTTTTTTACAGAGACTTTGCCAGGTCTTGGCGGTGAATTGTGGGCCACGGTCAGAGGAAATGTGCTGAGGTAGGCCATGGAGTCGAAAGACGTGCTCGGTAAAAAATTGTGCTAGGCACGGAGCTGAAGGAAGAGAGGGCAGAGCCACAAAGTGGGCCATCTTGGAAAATTGATCCACGGTGACCCAGATAACAGTGTTCCCTCCGGAGGGAGGTAGGTCCACCAGAAAGTCTGTTGAAAGGTGTGTCCAGGGTTCACTAGGTGGAGGCAGAGGCTGGAGCAGACCCCAGGGTTTGCCCGTGGGTGCTTTTGTTGGGTGCAGGTTGGGCAAGAGGCCACGTAGGCATGAACATCCGAACGCATACTGGGCCACTAGTAGTAGTGTAGTAGACATGCCAGTGTTCTCGCCCGTCTGGGATGTCCGGCAGAAGTGACCCCAAGCCAAGACTCTGTTCCAAAGCCTGCGAGGCACCAGTCTTCCCTGCAGGGACTGTCTGGGTGGCTGCAAGGATCACACATGCAGGGTCAATGATGTGGCTCAGACTATTAGGTGCCTCTTCTGGGGAGAAGGACCGTGAAAGGGCATCTGCTCGCTGGTTCTTGGAGGCAGGACGATAACGCAGCTCAAAATCAAAATGCGTGAAGAAGAGGGCCTAATGGGCCTGGCAAGGGTTGAGGCGCTGCGCCTGGTGCAGGTGCTCTAAATTCTTGTGGTCAGTATAGACCGTTATACGATGCTGGGCTCCCTCGAGCCACTGGTGCCACTCTTTGAAGGCCATTTTGACTACCAAGAGTTCTTGATCACCTATCGTATAATTCCATTGAGCTGGTGTGAACTTCTTGGAGAAGAAAGCATTGGGATGTAATGTCCCGACTGGATTGAGATGGCTTAAGACGGCCCTGACTCTTTCAGAGGAGGCATCCACCTCCAGGATGAAGGGCAGACAGGGATCCGGATGATAGAGGCAGGAGTGATGTAGAAAGGCCTGTTTTAGGGTCTGGAAGGCTTCCTCAGCCTTGGCAGGCCAGTCTTTTACTGGAGCACCTTTACGGGTTAAACTAGTCAAAGGTACTGCCAGGCGGGAGTAATTCTTGGTGAAGCTTCAGTAGTAGTTGGCGAAGCCTAAGAAGCGTTGAAGACTGCGTAGGTCTGTCAGCCAGGGCCAATTCAGAATACTTTTCCTTTTGGCTAGGTCCATTTTGAATCCCTGGTAGGACACTATATAGTCACAACCTTTCCACCCAAAAACCACTGTATTCCAGTGTACCGTAATGTGTGTCCACAAATACAAATAACTGGTACAACCAGTAAATTTGAAACTAATATAAAGATATTTAGCCAAGTATATGTGTGGGCCCCTTACTCTAAGGGTCTGTATAATGTCACAGACTCTGTTGTGGTCCAGGGTCACCTTGCTTTAATTATAACATCATTTTTTTGTTTTTTGTAATTTCTATATTAAAATCTCTAAAGTCTCAGTGTAAAGACTCAGTATAATATTATTGATTCTCACTTCTTCTCGCTTGTCTCACAACATTCACAATATTCACACTCTCCAAAAATACAAGAGGAACTCTGATACTCATCTACTCCGATGTTAGTTGGTCACCCGACATGATCATGTTTCGGACAAAAAGTCCTGCTTCAGGGGGTATCCTTCAGTTTCTCATTGTACGAGTATCTTCCCGTATTCACTGATGCAAATCGAGCCTTCTTGTCTTCTGTCTTAATTGATGCGAGAATTGACTGATGCAAATTGAGCCTTCTTGTCTTCTGTGTTCACTGCTGCAAATTAAGCCTTCTTGTCTTCCTGGCTTACGTATCCGTCCTAAATTCACGTCAGCCCCATTGAGCTGACGTGTGAAGAGCACAGACAAGGCCATAGCATAAAAGCAAAATTAATTCTTTGCTTCGATCTTTACCAAGGAGGATGCTGGAGAGATGCCAACACTGGTAACATTCTTTGATGATGATGATTCAGAGGAACTGAAACAAATCACTGTGAAACTAGAAGATGTAATAGAGAAAACTGATAAAACGTATAAGTAAAAATCTTCAGGACTAGTTGGAATTCATCCCAGAATTCTTAAAAACTCAAATATGAAATAGCAGACCTATCATTAAAACGAGCCAGAATATCTGAAGATTGGAAGCTGATCAATGTATTGTCAGTTTAAGAAAGGGATCCAAGGGTGATCTAGGAAACAATAGATTGGTAAGCTTGATGTCAGAGCTGGACAAAATGGAAGAAACTATTTTTAAAACTAAAATTACTGGCCATATGACATGGCTTAAAGGGGAAGAGACAACATGGATTTAGAAAAGGAAAGTCTTGTCTTACCAGTCTACTAGATTTTTTTGAAGATGTTCATAAACATGTGAATAAGGATGAGGTGGTTGATATATTGTAACTGGATTTTCTGAAGGCATTTGACAAAGTCCTTCATGAAAAACTCTTCAGGAAAATAAAGTGTCATGGGATAGGAGGCAAGGTCTTACTGTGGATTGGTAACTGCCTAAAAGATAGGAGCAGGGAGTAGGACTAGTCAAGTTACCCACTGGAAGAAGGTTAATAGTAGAGTCCTAGAGTACCCCAGGGATCTATATGGGGACCACCGCTGTTTAACATTTTCATAAATGATCTAGAAACAGAAGCAATTAGGAAAGTGACCAAATATATAGATGACTTCTTATATGCTTGTTAAACATTAAAAATAAATTGTTAAAATATGAGCTAGCTTTGAGAAGCTGAAGAAGGACCTTGTGAGAATAGGAGATGTGGCATCTGTTGCGATCCTGCCCTATTTGGGCAGTATCTCCACTTTTTTTTTCCTTGCTGTAGCAGCCCGGAGGCTGCCGACGCCTTCAACTCGTGGCTGGAGCTGCGTTGAGACACCGGCATGGCCAGACGACTGCTAACAGCTCATTTGCACGGCTAGAGCCACACTGCCAGCTGCCAACATGCTCCATCAGCGGCAGGAGCCGCGTTTCTGCCTTTTATGTGGTCTGGAGACAGCCAGCGTTTTCCTCTTGCGGCAGGAGCCATGTTGCTGCAGCCTAAGCAGCCAGGAGACTGCCAATTACGCCCTCATGTGGCCCAGAGGCCACCGACCTACCTCGGGCCCTTCATGAGGAGAAGGCCTGCATCCCTGACCTCGCCTGGAGCCGCCAGTGATCCTCCTTCAGCAGCAGGGAGTCGTCCCTGACGCCGGGGCCTGCCCTGAGGCCTAGTTCTTCTTCTCCTGTGCTCTGCATCACTGCAGGGCCGATGTCCAGAGTCCTGTACTGCTTCCTGCTTCCTCCTAGGGGGCAGGGCTAGCTCTTCCTTCCATATTTAAAGGAACAGTGAGGGAGGAGGTCCACCAGTGATGTCATCTTTGGATCCGCCTCTTCTGCCTATAAAAAGGTCCAGTCTTCACTTCAACCTTGCCTTCGCAAGGAGCCAGTCCTTCTTAGGACCTCGTCATCTGCTTCTCAAGGCACTTCGTTATATGTAGGATCCTGTGTCTTCGTCTTCATCGTCTCAAGGTCTCCAGATGTCTTGTCTTGATGTCTTCTTTATCTGGTTGATGCTCGTCTTGGCAGCGCAAGTCTCCATAAGGTTCCAGCTTCTTATTTTAACCTGAGTCATAGAGGCATCCCCTTGAATCTTCAACTTTGCCTGGTTTCTTGGAGTCTGCACCCTGCCTCCATTTCACGAATGAACTCTATTTATCCGATCTGACCCTGCCTGGTCTTTATCAGCTGTGCAGGGTGCAGTTGTAACAGGCTTCATCGGAGTCTTCACTTCATCTCCTATATTCTTTGTGTAGGGAACCACCAGCGTGGTCCGTGACCTGTCTTCATTGGCTGAGTATATGGGCGCGTGATGTGCAGTACCGATTCAGCTCTACCAACTTGTGTGGGGAACCACTTGCATGGACCGCAACCAGCCTTCCCCGGCTGTGTAGGGCACGCCACCTGCGTGGTCCAAGACCAGTCCAGCTAGGTTGTGTAGGGCGCGTGATGTCCGTATCTATCAAGTCTTCTTCAAGCAACTCATGGCCTTCCAGAGTTTCTTCATATACCTGACCAGAGTTCCTTTTCACTCCACGTATCCAGATTGCATTCTTCATGTGTCGAAGTCTCGTCTTACCTCTCATCCAGAGTGATGTTCCACTTCACATATCCTGGGTCTTGTCTCACTTCAAGTCTTCGTCTTTGATGTCCTCATCCTCTGACCACCGTCCACCCTGTCGAGTTGCTGCTCCATGCGGTAGGTCCGAAAGGGCTTGGAGTAGTCGGAGGACCACTCGTGAGACCAACATTGCGTTGTTTGGGTCTCTTTCTGCTGCGTACAGGTGTGGCTGTGGTTGAGGTTATCGGTCTCCATCTTCAGCCCATGCTGGGGCACCTCTCACCTGCCTCGGTGCTTGCCGGAGCTCCTCTGTGGCTGTATCAGGGCCCAGGGCACACAAAAACACCAGAGATGGAACCGCTACTTGCGTTTCCACAACAGCATTTAAATGGCAGATTAAATTTAATGTGAATATGTGCAAAGTGATGCACATACAAAAAAATAATTTTAATGATTAGTACATGTGACGGGGCTTTGCAAGTCACTAGAAGTGCTCCCATGTATATTTTTCCATCAGTGGGTAGTGGGAGGATTTTTGCAGAATATTTGAATTCTCCCATAGCCAAAACATAAATTTTGAGGGAGAAAGACTTCTAAGGGTATATAATCCCTTGAAGCATGCTTATTCTTTAGTGGGAAGATGACTGGAGAGAGAAGGCTGGAGATTATCCCTGGGTCTCAAGCAACTGAGCAGGAATTGAAGCTTGGCTGTTGGATCTTAATTCCTCATCCCTGGCTGGTTAGATCAACGGTTGGGGCTTTTTGGATTTTGAAATTTGAGAAGATATTTTTTGATGCATACTGGTTCAGCCAGGATGGAAGGGTGACTCCGTTGTCGTGATGAGTGGTGTGGAAGTGGGCTCTTGTTGCTTTGGCATAGTTGATGCTGCCCCGTAGGCGAACCTACAAGGCCTATGCTGACAGATAGTGAATGTGCCCTGTAGCAGGACAGGCTGGAGCTTCACCTATACCAGCCACCTCTCCCGTAGGTTGAGCCCTTGGGTTTTGGTGGCCAGCAGAGTCTAGTTGGGTCTCTAGATTGATCAAGAGAGCAAAAGTCAAAGATCATGCCAGGGTCAGGACAGGCAGCAGACTAGAGGATCTGGGGTCAGGTTAAGGATAGGGCAAGAGACAGTCAAATTTTGATCAGGTCCAAGGTAAGAGGGTAGGGGATTTATTTTAAAGGGTTGGGGTGGGTTTTAGGGTTGTTTTAGTGTGCCGGTTTTCCCGCCCTCCCCCTTCCCCTCCCCCCGATTTACGATTTTTGACGATAAATCGGGGGAATTCCTATTATATATCGCCTCTAACAATTTTTGATGATTTAAAATATATCGGACGATATTTTAAATCGTAAAAAAACGATTCACATCCCTATTATATATACTGTAGATGTTGGCTGGTAATCCCAGAAAATAAAAAGTTAAGACTTTGACTTCTACCTTGATGTAGCATGTGTATGAGGGTCACATTAGTGCCAGCAACAAGATGAAGAGAGGGGTAGAGTAAGAGTTGTAGTATGCCTATAGCCAATATATCCTTAGCCATAGGTGCTGCTACTGAAAGCAGTCACAGCACCACCAGTGCAGAAGAGAATAAGATGTCACCTGCCACTGCTGTCAGGAGTAGCGCAGTCCCGCCGGAATGAGAAGCATGGCTGGTGGTAACTTAGGAGGAGGAATATCAGAGCTTACCCTGCTGGAAGGAGTACAAGGCCAGATGTGGGTCAGCCAAAGAAGTCATTCCATTCATTATATAGGCTAAAGGAAGAGACTGCTACTGCCACTGCCACTTTTGCTTCAAAGGGTGGGGGGGGAGTGAGTGAAAGGAGTATGTGTATTTCTATGAGACAACATGTGTGTGAGACAGAGAGAGAGAAGAAAGTTTGTGGGCAACAACCCCCCTTCATCTCTTCATGCCAATCCATGACATTGTCAGGGCATCTGGAAATCAATGGTTTCCATGTATGGAGAGAAGGGGATTTTTTAAATTCTTATTAGTTTTAATTATTGGGTGCTTTTTGATGTGTCTGTTTTGAAAATTTTTTATCAGTTTTAATTATTGGATATTATTCTATTTGTTAGCTGATTTGAATTATTCTTTTTATTGGTATGGTTTTATGACTATTGAAATTACTTTTATTTCTTGATTTTATTGTTTTATGAGGAATGGTGATGTTTCTTTTTTTCCATTGTTGCACTGCATACAAAATTTGGCTTGTTGCAGCTTCCAGTTCAGTTTTTGACTGCATTTTTCTAAGAATATTTTATGGTCTCTTTATTCTGTATTTGAAGGTCTGTCTGTGTTCTGTATGTATTACTGAGATAAGGTATTCCATTAGCATGTAGTTCCTGGATAAAGATCTATAACAACTCCTCCATCTACTGTGAGGTGTATTGTGTTTTAGGGCCTGGTGTAATTTTTGCAGTGTTGCCTTTTCATAGATAGGGTTGTTGGTGTTTGAGTGCTAGCAGTTAGTGCTATTTTGATACAGAAAGTTTATTGTATTGTAATTCTATTTCATCTTGGCCTTCTAAGGATAAATCAAATTATCCTGGGTCTACCACAGGTATTAACACTGACAAGTATTACAAAAAATATACCCGTGTATTTCACTAAATTTTATCTTCAATTTTTATTTCACAAACCTTTAAAACATAACACATACCTAATTATATCATCCATACACACCACATTCACTCACACATCAATACACTATTAAAAAACTAACAATACAAACTTATTGCACTTTATCAATACTATTGCCACATTCCCTAGTATACAATATACACATACTTTGCTTCTGTTAATTACCCCAATTTTCCACCATCAATATTTAACACAGAATTCCTCAATACAAACTTATTGCACTTTAACAATACTATTGCAACATTCCCTAATATACAATTCGTTTATAATACGTAGTTAACATTGCAATTTCTTTAATATTGTCCCATCAATATTGCAATTTCTTTAATGTTATCCCGCAATTTCTTTAATGTTATCCCGCAATTTCTTTAATGTTATCCCGACAGGAAGCTCCTGTTTCTCCCAACTGGTTTCTTCAGGGGATTTTGTTCATATAGTAATTTGCAATGATAAATCTCAACTCGATTACCCAAATCACAGCACTACCGGAAACCTTAAAACAAAAAACATGTACTAAATGAATACCTATTACAGCAATGCCATTCCTTCTAATAAATATTTTTTAAAATATGATAAATCTTTTGAAAAATTGTTAGAAAAATATTAGAAAAATATTTGAAAAATATTATATTTCCCTAGTCATCGTTATAAACAAGACTGCACTTACCCAAGCTGCTATAGCTCCCATTTAAACCGCTATATATCACTTCAAGAACTGCTTTACCATTGTGTATTTCATCAGAAACTGCTTTTCATCTCTACAAATTCAAAAATACAATCAATATATACAAACTGCACAATATCATCACATAACCAACTCTCCGTTTTTTAGCCATTATACCAACCTGGAATTTATATCACTATATCATTCCCTTATATTCTCATACAAGTATTTCATTGTCCATGCCGACCATTATTCCATCATGTTTTCCTCTGTAACAAATAAACCACCTTTAATCTATTCTGTCCAAAATACTACCATAAGGTTTTCTTCTATCCAAAACCAAAAATCACTTACTTTGTTACATTTGAACCTCCTTACTTCCAAAACCACCATATTACAGGGCGTCTCTCCTTTGCAGGAAAACGCCACGGCTGCGCATTACCAACTTCCTGTTACCTGTTCCTTTTCAAGTTTTCCCGCGCCTCTACAATACCCTAAAATATCGCGACATGATAGTTCCAAATTGTTGCCTAGCAACCTGTTCCTTTTCAAGTTTTCCCGCGCCTCTACAATACCCTAAAATATCGCGACATGATAGTTCCAAATTGTTGCCTAGCAACCGAGACGCCAAGATCAGAAATAAAAGGGAATCATAAAAAAATGCTCCACTCTATCTCTTGATTGAGACCTCCTGGTTCCACAGTACCCCACTTATAAATAAAACGTTGTTCCTTTTGGGTTAAGACTCTAGAAACATTGCCCCCACGTTGCAGCGTTAGTTGGTAAAGCACGCAAAACCTCAACTCTTCTACCTTGTGTCCCTTCTTAAGCCAATGAGAAACTAATGGGGCTTTGTCTTTTTTGATCCTAATATTGCTAATGTGTTCCAATATTCTAATTTTAATAACTCTCTTCGTCTGACCGACGTAAAATAACCCACAGGGGCAAGTGATCATGTAGATTACCTGTGCCGTTTTACAATTAAAAATTTTGGTAAATAATAAGTTTCACCCGTGGATGGAATATAAACCTGCTGAACTTGTTGGACATATGGACATGCCAAACAACCTTCACATGTAAATTGTCCCTTGGTTTCGGGATCATCACTCTGAGTAGGGAGTACCGAAGACGTTAATATATCTCTGAGTGACCTATTTTTACGAAAAGCAAAAATTGGTAATTCTTCAAATATTCCTTCATCACGCAAAACCGTCCAATACTGGTTCACGATCGATTTAATATTGAACCCTATATGAGAAAAGGGGAGTGTGCATACCACCCTAGTAAGAGGTTCCTTCCTTCTTGTAGTTAACAGATTGTCCCTATTGGCGTATAATGCGCGTTTAAATGCCCTTCTGATTACTTTTTTCGTATATCCACGCTCTAGGAATCTAGCTGACATCTCCTGAGATTTTAACTTGTATTCCTCCACTGTTGTACAAAGGCGTCTTAAGCGCAGGAATTGCCCTATGGGTATATTCTCTTTTAATCGCTTTGGATGAAAACTAGAAAATTCTAGGGTTGTGTTTCGGTCCGTCTGTTTCCTATAGATGGTGGTACACAACCTCCCACCATCCTTATAGACCTGCATATCCAAAAAAGAAACACTATCCCTGTTCTCCGTAAATTCAAACTGCAAATTAACATCCTGCGCATTAATCCAATCCTTCAGCTCATTTAATCGTTGGTATGAACCTTTGAAAACAAAAAAGATGTCGTCAATAAATCGCCGCCAAAATACTATTTCTTTCCAAAAACCAGACTGATATACGTGGATCTCCTCGAACATTGCCACATATAAACAGGCTACCGATGGGGCCATAGAAGACCCCATCGGTATGCCTTTAATTTGATGAAAAAAATCATTTTCAAATTGAAAGAAACTTTTTTTCAAGATTATTGACGATAGCTGTAATAATAAATCTTTTTTCTTAGTGGACATATCCATTGTTTCTAATCTATTACGTACAATATGAACAGCAGAGTCCTGAGGAATGTTCGTATATAATGCAGATATGTCTGCTGTCACCAACCACCACTCATCTTGTATTCCCTCTAATTGTGATACATTATTGATAAAGTCCACTGAATCTTTAATGTATGATTTAATATCACGTACAGCCGGCTGTAGTAGGGAATCCATGTATTTAGAAATTGGTTCAAATAATGATCCCATACCCGAAACTATCGGTCTACCCGGCGGGGACAACAGGTTTTTATGTACCTTCGGTACCGTGTAAAAAACTGGACTAACCGGATTTTCCTCAAATAGATAATCTGCCAATTTCTTATCGATTACCTTACCTTTCACTGCTCCCTGTATGAGATCAAAAAGCTCCATCTGAATACCCTCCGACGGGTCCATATCTAAAGGATGATAAAAGTTCCCATCATGTAGTTGTCTATATACCTCCCCGGTATACATCTCTTTATTCATAAGGACAGTTGCACCCCCCTTATCTGCAGGTTTAATTATAATATTTTTATCCCGTTGTAACTGTGTTAATGCAAACTTCTGTTCCTTCGTTAAATTCATGTATACCGGGTGATATTGAGATTCCAATTCTTTCAATTTTTTTAATACTAACTTCTCAAAGACCGTTATAAACGGGTCCTGAGGATCCGGAGGGATCCATTTTGATCGCTTCACAAATCTTATATCCCTTTCCTGATTGTCAACTTGTTCACACTCAGCAAAAAATCTCTTCAACTTTAATCTACGAAAAAACTTAAAAAGATCTACTCTTGTCTCGAATGCGTCATATTCTGCCGTGGGAACAAAAGATAATCCCTTATTTAACACCTCCACCTCTATACAAGACAGCTCCCGGGATGATAAATTAATTACAGAACCATTTATTATTTGTACTTTTGATACCGACCCCTGTACCTGTGCTGATCCATTTGTTACTTGTACTTCTGATACCGACCCCTGTACCTGTACCCTGCATTCGCTTGAGGACCCCAATTTCTTCTTCCGCCTCTGTTTTGTGACCTTAAAAAATGCTGATTATCTTCACTAGTAGACTCACCCCGTTCAGTTATATTGTCAACCACATTATTTACTAGTGGTTGAGCAAACGCTACAGACCGTTTCATAATCGGTACTACTCTTTCTAATTCTTCTTCAGACGAATCTGATGAGGAAGAAAATGTTTTACCCTTACCTTTTTTATTCTGTTTGTTCATCCACGGGTATACATATCCCGTGGTATAATCGGTCTGATCACGCAAGAACTTATTTACCTTAGCTTCTCGAGTTTCCCCTTTAAATTTCTCCAATTGTTCATGCGCTTGTTCCATTTGTTTATCAAATATTTCTTTTTGAGAATTCTCCTGTAACATTGTTGTCTGTGAGTCTACTTCCCTCTGTATTATATCTAATGTTTGCTGAGTTCGTTCAATTATTAGCACCATCAAATCATATGAGCACTTATTCAGCACTGCATTCCATTTTTGAATAAAGTCATCTTGGTCAGAAAATAACAAAGGCTCTTTTATCATACGCAAACCCCGGGGAATTCTTTTAATCTTACAATATTCAGACAGGTATGCGGCATGAGATTCCATTCTTATAAACTTCTTTCTTTTTGCTATATAATCATCCATACTTCCAACCGTTATTACTGGTTTATCTCTTTCAAATAAACTAAAATTTGAAATAATGGAACTAGCCGCCTGTTCTGAGAAACTAAAAAAATTATTACTCTCCGTGGTGACTAGTAAATAATGTGGTTGACAATATAACTGAACGGGGTGAGTCTACTAGTGAAGATAATCAGCATTTTTTAAGGTCACAAAACAGAGGCGGAAGAAGAAATTGGGGTCCTCAAGCGAATGCAGGGTACAGGTACAGGGGTCGGTATCAGAAGTACAAGTAACAAATGGATCAGCACAGGTACAGGGGTCGGTATCAAAAGTACAAATAATAAATGGTTCTGTAATTAATTTATCATCCCGGGAGCTGTCTTGTATAGAGGTGGAGGTGTTAAATAAGGGATTATCTTTTGTTCCCACGGCAGAATATGACGCATTCGAGACAAGAGTAGATCTTTTTAAGTTTTTTCGTAGATTAAAGTTGAAGAGATTTTTTGCTGAGTGTGAACAAGTTGACAATCAGGAAAGGGATATAAGATTTGTGAAGCGATCAAAATGGATCCCTCCGGATCCTCAGGACCCGTTTATAACGGTCTTTGAGAAGTTAGTATTAAAAAAATTGAAAGAATTGGAATCTCAATATCACCCGGTATACATGAATTTAACGAAGGAACAGAAGTTTGCATTAACACAGTTACAACGGGATAAAAATATTATAATTAAACCTGCAGATAAGGGGGGTGCAACTGTCCTTATGAATAAAGAGATGTATACCGGGGAGGTATATAGACAACTACATGATGGGAACTTTTATCATCCTTTAGATATGGACCCGTCGGAGGGTATTCAGATGGAGCTTTTTGATCTCATACAGGGAGCAGTGAAAGGTAAGGTAATCGATAAGAAATTGGCAGATTATCTATTTGAGGAAAATCCGGTTAGTCCAGTTTTTTACACGGTACCGAAGGTACATAAAAACCTGTTGTCCCCGCCGGGTAGACCGATAGTTTCGGGTATGGGATCATTATTTGAACCAATTTCTAAATACATGGATTCCCTACTACAGCCGGCTGTACGTGATATTAAATCATACATTAAAGATTCAGTGGACTTTATCAATAATGTATCACAATTAGAGGGAATACAAGATGAGTGGTGGTTGGTGACAGCAGACATATCTGCATTATATACGAACATTCCTCAGGACTCTGCTGTTCATATTGTACGTAATAGATTAGAAACAATGGATATGTCCACTAAGAAAAAAGATTTATTATTACAGCTATCGTCAATAATCTTGAAAAAAAGTTTCTTTCAATTTGAAAATGATTTTTTTCATCAAATTAAAGGCATACCGATGGGGTCTTCTATGGCCCCATCGGTAGCCTGTTTATATGTGGCAATGTTCGAGGAGATCCACGTATATCAGTCTGGTTTTTGGAAAGAAATAGTATTTTGGCGGCGATTTATTGACGACATCTTTTTTGTTTTCAAAGGTTCATACCAACGATTAAATGAGCTGAAGGATTGGATTAATGCGCAGGATGTTAATTTGCAGTTTGAATTTACGGAGAACAGGGATAGTGTTTCTTTTTTGGATATGCGGGTCTATAAGGATGGTGGGAGGTTGTGTACCACCATCTATAGGAAACAGACGGACCGAAACACAACCCTAGAATTTTCTAGTTTTCATCCAAAGCGATTAAAAGAGAATATACCCATAGGGCAATTCCTGCGCTTAAGACGCCTTTGTACAACAGTGGAGGAATACAAGTTAAAATCTCAGGAGATGTCAGCTAGATTCCTAGAGCGTGGATATACGAAAAAAGTAATCAGAAGGGCATTTAAACGCGCATTATACGCCAATAGGGACAATCTGTTAACTACAAGAAGGAAGGAACCTCTTACTAGGGTGGTATGCACACTCCCCTTTTCTCATATAGGGTTCAATATTAAATCGATCGTGAACCAGTATTGGACGGTTTTGCGTGATGAAGGAATATTTGAAGAATTACCAATTTTTGCTTTTCGTAAAAATAGGTCACTCAGAGATATATTAACGTCTTCGGTACTCCCTATTCAGAGTGATGATCCCGAAACCAAGGGACAATTTACATGTGAAGGTTGTTTGGCATGTCCATATGTCCAACAAGTTCAGCAGGTTTATATTCCATCCACGGGTGAAACTTATTATTTACCAAAATTTTTTAATTGTAAAACGGCACAGGTAATCTACATGATCACTTGCCCCTGTGGGTTATTTTACGTCGGTCAGACGAAGAGAGTTATTAAAATTAGAATATTGGAACACATTAGCAATATTAGGATCAAAAAAGACAAAGCCCCATTAGTTTCTCATTGGCTTAAGAAGGGACACAAGGTAGAAGAGTTGAGGTTTTGCGTGCTTTACCAACTAACGCTGCAACGTGGGGGCAATGTTTCTAGAGTCTTAACCCAAAAGGAACAACGTTTTATTTATAAGTGGGGTACTGTGGAACCAGGAGGTCTCAATCAAGAGATAGAGTGGAGCATTTTTTTATGATTCCCTTTTATTTCTGATCTTGGCGTCTCGGTTGCTAGGCAACAATTTGGAACTATCATGTCGCGATATTTTAGGGTATTGTAGAGGCGCGGGAAAACTTGAAAAGGAACAGGTTGCTAGGCAACAATTTGGAACTATCATGTCGCGATATTTTAGGGTATTGTAGAGGCGCGGGAAAACTTGAAAAGGAACAGGTAACAGGAAGTTGGTAATGCGCAGCCGTGGCGTTTTCCTGCAAAGGAGAGACGCCCTGTAATATGGTGGTTTTGGAAGTAAGGAGGTTCAAATGTAACAAAGTAAGTGATTTTTGGTTTTGGATAGAAGAAAACCTTATGGTAGTATTTTGGACAGAATAGATTAAAGGTGGTTTATTTGTTACAGAGGAAAACATGATGGAATAATGGTCGGCATGGACAATGAAATACTTGTATGAGAATATAAGGGAATGATATAGTGATATAAATTCCAGGTTGGTATAATGGCTAAAAAACGGAGAGTTGGTTATGTGATGATATTGTGCAGTTTGTATATATTGATTGTATTTTTGAATTTGTAGAGATGAAAAGCAGTTTCTGATGAAATACACAATGGTAAAGCAGTTCTTGAAGTGATATATAGCGGTTTAAATGGGAGCTATAGCAGCTTGGGTAAGTGCAGTCTTGTTTATAACGATGACTAGGGAAATATAATATTTTTCAAATATTTTTCTAATATTTTTCTAACAATTTTTCAAAAGATTTATCATATTTTAAAAAATATTTATTAGAAGGAATGGCATTGCTGTAATAGGTATTCATTTAGTACATGTTTTTTGTTTTAAGGTTTCCGGTAGTGCTGTGATTTGGGTAATCGAGTTGAGATTTATCATTGCAAATTACTATATGAACAAAATCCCCTGAAGAAACCAGTTGGGAGAAACAGGAGCTTCCTGTCGGGATAACATTAAAGAAATTGCGGGATAACATTAAAGAAATTGCGGGATAACATTAAAGAAATTGCAATATTGATGGGACAATATTAAAGAAATTGCAATGTTAACTACGTATTATAAACGAATTGTATATTAGGGAATGTTGCAATAGTATTGTTAAAGTGCAATAAGTTTGTATTGAGGAATTCTGTGTTAAATATTGATGGTGGAAAATTGGGGTAATTAACAGAAGCAAAGTATGTGTATATTGTATACTAGGGAATGTGGCAATAGTATTGATAAAGTGCAATAAGTTTGTATTGTTAGTTTTTTAATAGTGTATTGATGTGTGAGTGAATGTGGTGTGTATGGATGATATAATTAGGTATGTGTTATGTTTTAAAGGTTTGTGAAATAAAAATTGAAGATAAAATTTAGTGAAATACACGGGTATATTTTTTGTAATACTTCTAAGGATAAAGCCTATGGCCAAGACATGTTACAGTAGTCCTGATACCATATGGGTTCCAACTGTCTTTTTTGCAAGGCTTTCCGGTTAGCACCACAACAATACATGTAGATATAATATACATATTGTAAATGATAGGTTTACCTCAGAAGACTGTATTTTGAATATTGTTTTTCATGTAAAATCTATTATAAATGCATAATTTGTAATCATATGTGGCAAGGGCATGATGGGGATGGGGTGGGGGTAGGAGTTCAAACAAGACTGTAAGGTTTACCTAGGGTACCTAATATCTTTACATCAGCCCTGGGCATTACTGTTTTAACAGATTCTCCCAACTTCTGGTGTCATGTTTCGTGTAATGGGTGAGGGCGCAATTTTTCACTTAGCCATAGGTGCCAAATTGCCTGGCAATGGCTCTGGGTAGAGATTCGCAGAGGGGAGATCCAGGGAGGGGGCCCTGCCCAGCTCAGAAGGAGCACCCTATCCCACTGCCTCTAGCCTGGGTTCACTGCCATCTGCATGACCCAAATGGCTGAGCCCTAGAATCCTGAGAGCCTCGCACTTATTATTCCAATGGTGTCAAAGCCTTCTCATCATTTTGTGCCCCCATCATGAGGCTACACTAAAAAAAATACAAAAACACTAAGTGGATACACAACATCCAGCAAATTGAATAGCATGGAACCCAAATCTGATACTTTCAAAGTGATTCAGATATTATTTAAATAATTTGCTTAGAATAAGATGCCAAGGCTAATATTCAATAGGCTATTTGGTGGACAAGTTATCTGGCTAAAGTTAGCCAGATAACTTGTCCCATATATTCAGCGGAATAAATATCCCACGGCATATACAACCTTAAAGTTATCTGACTACATGTAACTGGATAACAAAAAATCTATCCGGCTATATTTGAAAATAGTTGGGTAGGTTTTTAGCTATTCACTTTTGTGTGGCTGTATAACGTGCTACTTAACCAGATATCTTTAAAGGTATCCGACTAAGTGGTGCTGTCAATAAAGAAAAACAACAATTAAATAAATAAATGGGCCAGTGGACCTGGCCATCCTCTCCTTCCCCCCAAAATATCTTATAAAGGCCCTGTTGGTCCATGCCCTCCTCACCCTCAAATACATAAAATGTTAACATGAACCCTTGTCCCAGTGTTTTCGAAATTCCAAAATCAGACTGCCCTCTCCCTTCCCTCCCACCCATCCATAAGGATTCATAACAGCATGCCCTCCCCACTTCCCAAAACCTCCTCATCCCCCCAAATCCCTTATATTTTATTGCCAGGAGCAAGGTGCCCTCCCCCCCAGCTTCCTGCACCTCCC
Organism: Rhinatrema bivittatum; assembly: GCF_901001135.1. Classification (NCBI taxonomy): domain Eukaryota; kingdom Metazoa; phylum Chordata; class Amphibia; order Gymnophiona; family Rhinatrematidae; genus Rhinatrema; species Rhinatrema bivittatum. Next base: position 466,196,814 of record NC_042617.1, on the reverse strand, counting down.
CGCAGCTCTAAGAGAGACAACGCTGGAAGCATAATCTTAAACCGGATAACTCATCTAAATGGCTTTTTAATATGGACCTCACCATTTCTAAAATTAAAAAATAAAACACAGTATCCTTGAAACCTTCATTCAGAATACACTTTAAATAGAAGGTGATGTTCTTTCCTAAAAACAATTCCAACTACAGTAAATTTAGCTGTGTAGGTCTCACAAATTACAGAGTATAAAAATCTATCAAATAAGTATAAAATAATTTTTAAAAACTATACCCTCTGTGCTAGATCTCATAGGCATTTTGATAATCTTATGATGCCTTGCCTTACAAAAGAAACATAAGGAGCAAAGAAATAAAATGAGGAAAGGTAGTCATCTTGGTTTGCAAGAAGCTCACATTCTCGTGAATTTATTTATCTATTTATGGCTATTTATTTATCCAGGCTGCCTTACCAAATGACCTAATTGTGAATTAACTTCAGCACTGAGTATCAGGGAATTCTTGGTGGTAATGGCACGCTGACCAGGCCTGGAGGCATACATCAATGTCCGAGAACAGTGCACCGCAGACACTACTTGTGAAATGCATTAGCAGTTTAAAGGAAAAGCTGAGAACATAGAAATGGATATTGAGCTGTGACTGAGAAAGGAAACAGTCTGAAAAGCTGAGAAATGCTGTGATAGAGTAAAAGGTTCCTTCATGCTGCTGCTACTGGCAACGGAAATAAATGCTACTCTCTGCTCTGACGTTATAAACAGATACATAGAAATGACGGCAGAAAAGGACCAAATTGTCCATCCAGTCTGCCCAGCAAGCAGGTTACTCCTATGTTTCTCTTAAGGGTAGTAACTGTCGCTCTGCACAGTTATCCCCAAACCTTATGATACCCATAAAGATTGCAACTAGCATCATTTTTTTTACTGGGTGATGAGCTTTCTTGAAAATTCAGACAGCGCTGCTTGGCTTACTTTGTTTATGGACTTTGCCATAGAAGCAGTCCTGCGCTTTTTCCCTTATGTCTGCGTATCAGTACCCTAGACCATAGAAGTCATTCTCTCTTGGTTGTTGTCTGTATCCTATTCCCCTTTTCCTCTGCTGTTGAAGTGGGGAGCAATGTTGCAGTTTCAATAGAATCATCGAGGCATATTGGTTATGGGTAATGATCTCCATGCCTTCTGTTAAGGATAGTAACAGCCACATTAGCAAGTTACCCCTCTGCATGCTTTTCCCATTTCTGTCCTCTAGCCTTTAGAGATCCACAGTGTTTATCCCATGCCCCTTTGAATTCTTGGATTGTTTTCGTCTTCACCACCTTCTCCGGAAGGGCATTCCAGGCATCCACCACCCTCTCCATGAAGAGGAGGAGAGGACCATCATAGGCAGTCAGTTCCCTGGGGATTAACAAGAGTTCTGTCTGTAATGGAAGCAAGCATGATTTTAGGAAACCACTACAGCACAATGCAGAAAATTTCTGGAAATGCCTGAAAAGCAAGGATAGATTTTAGATTCTACCCAAGATATATAAAAAAGATTTTTAAAAATCACCTTGTTGTGGGACCTCATCTTTCACATATCTTCTCTACTGCTTCCCTCATCACTATTCTTACATATCCTCAATAATATATTTGCTTTTACTGCATTAAATATATTAATTGTAAAAGTTAATGCCAAAATCACTGGCTGCTCATGTGTCTGTGATCCAGTCCTGTTCTTGGGGGCAGGTGATACTCAGGCAGAAAAATGAAGCCTTTATTGGATGCTTAAAGAAAAGGGTTTTTTTCCTTTTTTTTTTCCCAATTTATAACACATGGCGTTGCTTTTTTAAAAAGTAATTCATTTGATTGAAAGGACACTGTCAGGCAAAGACATGGTTAGGTCTGGGTAAATGGAATCCAGGACCAGAATCTGCTAATCAGTGTCCCGAGTCTCAGGTGCTGTAAAAAAAAAAAAAAATATATATATATATATATATATATATATTAGATAAATGAGGCTTGACCGATGTGCCGCAAATGCGCAGTAGAGAACAGCTCTACTGCGCATGTGCGGGCGAACACGTTGGTCAGAGCAGAGCGTCAGCTCTTTGAAAACATGGTGGCGGCGAGAAGCAGTAGCGGTGCGCACGCGCGAGGGAGGGAGGGACCTCCCCCGGAGATCTTCCGTTTGTGCCATCCAAAGGGGTTGTGAATGAGCTGAGAGAGGGGGAGTGACTGAGGGGAGGGGGGAGGGAGGAGGAAGTGACTGATGGGGGGAGAGGGGAGGAAGTGACTGATGGGGGGAGAGGGGAGGAGTGACTGAGGGGAGGGGGAGAGGGGAGGGAATGACTGAGGGGAGGAGGGGGGAGGGAGGGAGGAGGGAGTGACTGAGGGAGAGTGTACCTAACAGACAAAAGGATAGGGAAGTTGCAGGAACAAGTAAGAACCTTGTTATGAGTCCCACTGTCATATGTGTGGAGGTATGTACAGGTCCTGGGCTCCATGGCAGCAGTGTTGGGGTAGTACCATAGGCGAGAGCTCAATTATGCACCACTTCAGGCATACCTACTACCACCATTACCTTTGTAAGGGTCATTGGTGCTCTTGCCAGCCAAAAGAAGAGCGACCTGAATTGGTAATACTGGCCAGCTATTTCGAAATGTGCTGAAAATCCTCCCTGATAGGACTGTGAAAATATGCTTCTGAGAGATTTCAGGCTGCGGGGAATTCCCCCATCCTTACAGCCACCTTTACTGCTGCCAGTGACTCCATGCAAAAACGGGGAACTACCAATGCTTTGTTTACCTGTTTTAGGTCCAGGACTAGCCGACAGCTTCCCTCCTTCTTTGGTACTAGGAAATAGACTACATGCCCGTGCCTGTATCCCTGATCTGGTGGTACAGGGATAATGGCCTGCAGCTGGATTAACCTGTCCAATGTCTGTCGAACAGCCTCTCACCTGCTTGCCTTGTATGGGGAGAAAATGAAGGAATCTCCTAAAGGGAATTTCAATTCTGGGTGATACCCTCTGCCTATTATATCCACCCACTGGTCCTCTGTTACCTTGGCCCACTCCTGATAAAAGATCTGTAATCTGCCCCCCTACCTGGGGAATCATGAAGAGAGCCTGCTCCCCATCATTGTGCGCTTTTGTCATTAAGGGGGGTTTGGGAATTCCCTTCCTTTGGAAATTGCCTATTCCCCCAGCTGTGATCTGCCCAGGATCCTAACTGGGTGGGAGATCTGGCCTCTGCCACTCCACTGTCTATACTCCCTGAGCCACTGTCTCCAAATCCCCTCTCCCTTGTGAAATCTCTGGGCCTCATTCCTCCCCATTTACCATGAACTGCACAGTGGCAAAATCCCCCAAACTATGACTTGCCTCCTCAAACTCTTCTCCCATGTGGAGCAGCTGGCCCAATGGCCAATCTGGTGCTACTAGTTCCTCCCATCCCATTCAAGCCTGCACACCAGGTGACATGATACCATCAACATCAGCACAGGAGCAGAAAGAGCCTGGCAGGGCTAATCCAAGCCAGGCTGTGAAGACAGGTGCAATTCAGTCTGCGTACCCATCTTCCTGCATGGGGGGGGGGGGAGTGGTGGAAGCTGGCTGGTTAGGCTCTGCTGGTGGCCTGCGGCCTCTCCTGCTGCCACCAGCCTGCCACCTCCCTGGGTGTTCTGCTCCGTGCAAAGGCATGGTATGTACACCCAGTTGTGCTGGGCCGGCTTCTTCCTCAGATTAGATAACTGCAGGAATCCGCTGAAATGGGTCACCACCTTTGATGGGTTAGATATTCCCTAAACACTGGTGTCTGCAGCCCAGGATTCCCCATTTCCTGGGCTTCAGAAAGGCCCAGGCCTTCAGCAGGGTTCCTCTAAATCAGTAGTTCTCAACCTTTTTTTTCTATCATGACAAACCTGGCAGATGCTCACATGCGTGACACATTGCACTCTACATTTAACAGCTATACTAAAAAAAAATAGTTGAAAATGATGCAGGAGAAAGATAATATATTCTTTAATTTCAATAAGTGCTTTTAAAATATCATTATTAAATGTTTTTTATTTTAAAAAAAATCTCAATTTTTGCTTGCTGCATCAGTGAGAAATCTGGGACTGACCTGCATAAGCAACACACAGTTTTTCAAAACAGACAAACTCTCATGCATTTCACTGTCAACCTCAGAAAGTTCTGACCTCTTCTGGAGTTTATACAGAGCAGAGTTAGGAAATGTCCCATTTCAACTCACCATACGAAAAATATATTCAAATTCTGATATCCCCTCAGTAACAGTACTTCAGAAATCCCTTCCCTGCTAGCCTCTTTGTGAAATAACATGAAACCACAAAAAGAAGACATTTAGCAATTATACAGCAGACCAGCCATACCATAAGCGTACTAACACCCAAGACTTGAACAATAACAAACTTACCTATGAAAAAGAAAGACTGCAAATATAGAACACAGTGCACTTACTATTGGAAAAACAAGAAAGCCAGACTGCTCTGGATTCCTACACAGAATCTACATCCTAGTTAACAGAATCCCTCACCTCTGTCAAACATGTAGAATGAAGACTGACTCTTATCTAATACAGAAAAAAAGACCATAAATAATAAACAAGCATACAGAGAAAAACAAACTCCAAGAAGGGGGGAGGGAGGGAGGAAGTGTGGCGGGAAAGTGGGGACAGGATACAGCATGCCTGCAACATTTCTGGCGAGGATTGGTGGTGGCAGTGACTGCCAGGGTTGAGGGAAAAGCAGCAACAGGGGGCGGTGATGAAGAGTTTTAAGTACCAGCTCCTTACTCTGCACTCTCCTCAAGCAGCAAGCACATGTGGCTGTTATGGAAAGCATAGGCTTGCTATGTCAAATTTTTGGTGACACACCTTCTACTCCTTGGTGACTCACTGGTTGAGAACTACTGCTCTAAATAAAGGCTCACAATCCCCAAAACAGTCCAAGACCAGCCACTTTGCACCTCGTGGGGAAAGTACGGCGGTGGAGCCCCTTTGGCTTATCCTGGAGGGTTTTGGAGGGTTTCTGAGGCTCCAGGTAGGCCCAAAATCCAAATTAGTAATATACAACCTCTTACTCTGACTTCCAATTAATACTGCCCTCAGAGCCTATTGCAGAGCTCTGTTATAAAACCTTTCCACAGGGGTATCCATTACAGCTCCGCCAGTGGGAGGGCTGTCCATGAATGGCTACTCCCTGAATTATTTCTCTAACTTCACTAGACTATGCAAGACCTATCAGTAATCCCATAAGTGTTCTGGGTTACATATGATTTGCCTGTGTATCCCTAGTTGTACACAAATGTCATCGATCACAACATTATAAAAACAGCCAAAAAGCTAAACAATTAAAACTCTAAAAGGTAGTAAACTCCTGCTGAGCGAACAAGATTTTAATCTCTCATAGATTTTCAGATTTCCCTTATCCTAGCCCTGACATTGATCTTTTGAAGATAAATACTTTCAAATGTATTGTACGACTTAGAAAATAAGATGCGGCCTTTGATGGAAATGCAGTAAGAGTGATTTGTGTGAATTGTTGCCTCATCAGGTTTGCTATTAATTTTTCATGGAAACAGTCTGTGACATTGAAACATGAACATTTTATGGAACTATCAAAATGGGCTGGGCAACGTGCTGAGACATGTTCCTCTGTTTCTTTTTCTTTTTTCCATTTTCTAAAGTTCAGTGGCCTTGTAAGTTGATGCTATTTTTACTCTCCTAGCATCTGATAAGAATGCATATTTAAAATGCTTTTGTTTTTTTTTCTTATTGCTGTAGTAATGGCTACAGTGTCCTTCAGTCTTTCAGCCCATGCTCTCCAACGATTTCTCATTTATTTCTCAATCGGCAGGAGGCCCACTCTCCTCTGGACTGTTGGCAAACGTGTATTTTTTTGTTGTTGTTGTTGCTTTGATACTCTGGTTGCTTAGTCCATTCCAAGACCGTTACAGTAGTTCCTGAAACGGATCCGCTCTACAACCTGAGCTGCTTTAAGGAAGTATAGTATATCTGTCTCAAAATATCCACCTTGTCTGTGTCTTGGTTTTGTTTTTCCTTTTGTTGGTCTTATTCCAAATTCTTCCTGCTTTATTTCCTCCCAAAATATGTGTTGTAGCTCAATATCTAATATTTTTTTAGAATTGGGTATATTACTTACAAATATGGCAGCATTGTGGAACAGTGCTAACAATCCTTTGACACTTTAATCATGTTCCAGCATTTCAAAAGGGCCTAAAGAGATATGCCATGCTCTCAAAAAGCAAACATTATAACGAAGTGGACGATCTGCTGCATTTGAAAAGGTTGAACTGGCTATGGCTTTCCTGGTTTTTGCAGGCACAGTATCTGGGAAATTTGCAACAATGCCATGTGCATAACTATCCTGCTAATGTACAAACCCAGTCAGGAAACAAAAGAGGGTCGGCATAGGAAAACAGGAACCAGTGTCACAGGCAGATGTCAGGGCCCTGTGCTGCAACAGAATGAAGGGATCAGGCTCACTTTTTCCAAACTGAGACCAAGTTAGAAATTACAATTAAAAAAAAAACAACATTACAGCAGAATTTTCATTTTCTGTAGAGAAAGTTTTATCAAATGATTTCATTTAAATAAATAAATAAATCAATCAATCAATCAAGACCTGAAGAAATAGCAAGGACCTTAAGTTTGTTTCTTTCTCTCCTGGCCTGTGCTCCTTCTGTTTTACAACTTCTAGGTTTTTGTTCAGTTTCTCTTCCCCTCGCCCAACTCCGCCTCTCTCTCTGTCTCCTCCTCGTGGCCGCAACCCGCTCTTTCCCTACTCTGCCTCTCTCTTAAGCCTCTTTCCCTGTCCCAAACTCAGCCTGCCTGTCCCCGTCTCTCTGCCTCTTCTCAACCAACCTCTTTCTCCACAGCCACCCCAAAACTCCCTTTCTTCCAAACTAGCCCCTCCCTAGTGTTCCACCTCCTTCTCATCTCCTTTAAAATCCTCCTTTCTCCCCTCTCCACCTCCCTTCCCTGCAGCATGCGTCTGCCTCTGTCACTTCCTGTTAGGGAGGGAGGAAGGAAAAGCTCTCTCTGTCCTCTGCCCCACCTCTCAACTCACCTCCACCTCTGCCTCTCAGCATCTTCACACACATATTCTAGTCTGATTTCATCGTGACAATAATTGTGTAAATACTGGTTCTGAGGAAAAAGCTGTGTGTGTTGGGGTAAAACATACTCTTGATGCAAGACTGCATGGCGAGGAATGAGCAGAGCGATTGATTCCTGGGAATCGCAAAGGAGGTAGAAGGCTTCCCCCTGGTTTGCATTGCTTTTTTGCAGTGAACAAGGAAGAGTCTTACTTCTGTTAAACACAAATACTGGGACATACAAAATTACCCTAACTTATAGTTATTTTCCTTATGCCAAAATGGGAATTAGGGTTAAATTCATACTAAAGAAAGAGCATCATGCAGTTTGGTCAGAAGAGTAAAATACATGCATACTTTTTTTTTTTTTTTTGTCAAACACAAACTGGCCTTTCTGGAGAGTCTATTTTTAATATAAATAGAAGTATATTTCCATGTGCTCGGCTCACAGAAGGTGTTTTTAATCATCTCACAGTGATTCTGCTCGGGCACCGCTGTAAACAGAATCTCCATAATCAATAATGGAATAGCTCACACAGTACTCTGGAGCGGCCTCCCACACGATTGCCACTTGATGGTAACTCTAACTTTGTTCCTATTCAGCGTGGCACAAGGCTGGATTGCCCACTCCCACCTCTGCTTTTTGACCTAGCAATCGAGTCCCTAGCAGAAGCCGTAAGGATTAGTTCTGATAGTAAAGGTATCAGACGGGTAAGAAGGGAGCACAAGGTCTAGGTTCATGCAGATGATCTTCCAGCTTTTCTGTCTGACCTTCTAGGCTCAGGGCTGCTTTCTTAGACCTAGTGTCTCAGTATGGAGCCTTAGCTGGATGTAAGTTTTAGGTGTTTCCGTTAGGTAGTGGGGTGGTATTGCCTGAACATTTGCTTGGAATACGAGTGGCAAGAGAGGGTTTTAAGTCCCTGGGTAAATGCATAACCAGAGATTTTAAGAACCTTTGTTCTAAAAATTACTCCCCACTCTTAGTGAATATCAAACAACTTCCAAGGGACCGGGAGGATATTCCCATCTCATGGGCAGGAAGAATAAACATGGATAAAATGAATATTTTCCCAAAGCTGTTATATCTCGTCCAACATGTACCTTGCACTGCTCTGGCCTCGGTGTTTATTGATTTGCATGGCCATGCGAGTAAATTTATTGGGAAATAAAAACCAGTGAGAAGAAAGCTGGCTACCCTTTTCCTCCCAAAGAGACAAGGAGGTATGGATCTACCTAATTCTAGGTTTTATTACTGGGCATCACACCTGGTTTGTTTGAAAAACAGGTTCAATAATAAAGACCCAGGATGGCTGGATCGGAGTGCCGGCTCTCCCGGCAGTTTACTGTATGGGCCTGAAAGTCAGTGCAGCCCTGGATGAAATGCACAAGGGTTTCCCAAGAGCTAAGAAACTCCTTGACTGTTTAAATACAAACACTAATTGCAATCAAACAAGGCACAGGTGTGGACACCTACCCTTCATTGCCATCTCAACCTTTGTGTGTCAAGTTGAGTGAATATTATCAGCCCAAACATTCAAGGGTAGGCAAACTTTTGAACAGGAGCTTGTGGGGCTAACTTGGCTGCACTTGTGTTCGTGCCTGAATCCTCATCCCTGAGTAGGCGAATAAGTAGAGAGAGTCCGATCCTTGCACACACTCTGCAAATCTGGAGAGAGGCACTCCCACCTTCTGCTCCTATGTACAAACATTTGTGTATTCCTGGGTGCGCTTTTTCTCCCACCTTAAAGCAGTAGAGAAACAAAGGCTTGAAGGTGAACTCTTAAAGAACTGGGGGATGCATGAATAAGTCGGGGCTTACCTATGCCGACCCTATTTTAAAAAGTGCTCAGATAACGCGCTTAAGTGCCTCTGTGTGCACATCTCAAAAGTTAACAAAAAGGGGCACGAGGGGGTGCGTGTGGTATGGGCAGGGAGTGAGCATTTCAGGGCCTGGCCAAGAGATGTGTGCGTAAGTTCTTACACCGAAGTCCCCTGCCCCGTAACTTTACTTCTGTTATGGATGACCTGCAAGTTATAAAATAGAAAGGATTGAGCCATTTCTGAGGGGTTTAAAGGGTCTGGGGTAACTGGGGGGAAGTGTAAGCTATGAAACCAGGGAGGGTTGGAGGACCTAGCTGTTAACTGGGCGAATTGGTGGACGAACTGGTAAACTGGGAATGGTGTGGGCGCACGCCCCATTAAAGATCCCCCAACTTACATGCTAGGAGCAGGATTTGTGTGCCCATGCATGAGCCCACTTAAAATCAGGCACACGTGTGCAGATGGCCAAGCTATTTTATAGCACGCACGATATACGCATGCAAGTTAAAAAAAAAAAATGGCTACTTCCCTGCGTCAGTTTGAATGTTACTGTCCCTGCGTTTGCGGCTCAGTCGTGGGATTACAATGGGTTTCTTCCATTCCAGGAGGCTGCGGTAGATTATGAGCTGCAGGACGATTCACGCGCATTTTATTTGCTACTGAGGAGGGCCCTGAGAAATAAACTAGACCTGCAGATGCCCTTTCACTCACTTAATGGAATGGAAGAGTTTTTATGTGATTTAGATGCTTTTGTTAAAGGGGTGGAGAATATATATTGGGGCATTGTCACGCAGAGGTTTGGCAAAGACAATCCTCAAATCCTTGTAAGTATGGAATGCCGACTTAGGTATTGTTTGAACATAAAAGATCAAAAGGGGATATAGATAGCTGCCCATCGGTTATCTATTTACTGTGAGAGGGCTGAGCTGGTGTGATAAATTGTAGGGATGTGAATCGTTTTTTGACGATTTAAAATATCGTCTGATATATTTTAAATCGTCAAAAATCGTTAGGGCCACGATACAATACCAATTCCCCCGATTTATTGTCAAAAAATCATAAATCGGGGGAAGGGGGAGGGCAGGAAAACCGGCACACTAAAACACCCTAAAACCCACCCCCGACCCTTTAAATTAAATCCCCCCACCCTCTCGAACCCCCCCCCAAATGCCTTAAATTACCTGGGGGTCCAGCGGCGGTCCGGAACGGCCTCCTGCAATTGAATCGTGTTGTCTTCAGCCGGCGCCATTCTGCGCCGCCATTTTGCAAAATGGCGGCGCAGAATGGCGCCGGCTGAAGACAACACGATTCAATTGCAGGAGGCCGTTCCGGACCGCCGCTGGACCCCCAGGTAATTTAAGGCATTTGGGGGGGGGGGTTCGGGAGGGTGGGGGATTTAATTTAAAGGGTCGGGAAGGGTTTTAGGGTGTTTTAGTGTGCCGGTTTTCCTGCCCTCCCCCTTCCCCCGATTTAGCTACGGACCGCCGCTGGACCCCCAGGTAATTTAAGGCATTTGGGGGGGGTTCGGGAGGGTGGGGGATTTAATTTAAAGGGTCGGGGGTGGGTTTTAGGGGGTTTTAGTGTGCCGGTTCACGATTTTAACGATTTTCACGATACTCTAAACACCCAAACGGCAACGATACGATTCCCTCCCCCTCCCAGCCGAAATCGATCGTTAAGACGATCGAGGACACGATTCACATCTCTAATAAATTGCTACACAGAGCATATTTTACTCCAGTTTTCTAAGCCAGATTGTTCCCTCGCTGTGACACTTCATACTGGCGAGGTTGTGGTGAGCAAGGAACCTATATCCATATGTGAAAAGTCACACGAGATTTCTAACATCCTAAACCTCCCGATTCATCTTCAGCCCAAGTGAGGACCTTTGGGCATGTGGCAGGGATTGTAAATCCCAGCCAAGTCGGTAAGTCAATTGGTACTAGCTGCAAGATTTACTATAGCAACACTTTGGAAATTAAACCCCAATCTAGATTACTGCCTTGCCCAAGTTAGTAATAATGCAGATATTGAAAAATTGTGTTGTGATTTATCAGGTATACATTTCAAACACCACCAAATCTGAGGTTGTTACATTGACAATTAAACCTGGGTCATCTTTAGTTTACATTAATAAACCAAATCTCCGGAGCTTGAACTGTAAATTGTGACCAAATAAGATAAGTACTTATGCTATTGCTTGTAACGTTACTTATCTAATTTGACAACACTGCGCCACAATACCTGTTGTTTTATATGCCTGAAAATTATTAAAGAGCTTTATTAAAAAAAACAAAACAGTAATCTGGATTATATATTTCAGTTGTGCTCATAAATTTACATACTTCTGGCAGAATTAGTAAAATATGTAGCATTTTAAGAAAACATGAGTGATCAGACAAAACACATCTGTTATTTTTCATGTGTTTAAAATTAAACTATTATGCATCACAGAATAGCACAATCATTAAACAAACATAGCAATAAAGGAAATAATAAAATGCTCCTGTTCAAAAGTTTGCCTACCCTTGAATGTTTGGGCTGATAATATTCACTCAACTTGACACACAAAGGTTGAGATGGCAATGAAGGGTAGGTGTCCACACCTGTGCCTTGTTTGATTGCAATTAGTGTCTGTATTTAAACAGTCAAGGAGTTTCTTAGCTCTTGGGAAACCCTTGTGCATTTCATCCAGGGCTGCACTGACTTTCAGGCCCATACAGTAAACTGCCGGGAGAGCCGGCACTCCGAGGCGAGCACCCGCTCTCCCAACGCATGCCCAGGCACCTCTCCTGGGCGTCCCCAGCGCCTCCTTATTGGCGGAAGTGGCGGCTGTCAGCAGGTCTGACAGCCAACGCTTAATTTTACCGGCGTCGGTTGTCGAACCCGCTGACAGCCGTGGGTTCAGAAAACGGACGCCGGCAAAATGGAGCATCCGTTTTCCAACCCCCAGACAGATTTTTTTTTTAAAGAAGATTTTTATTTTTTTTAATTTTGGAGCCTCCGACTTAATATAGGTATGATATTAAGTCGGAGGGTGTACAGAAAAGCAGTTTTTTTCTGCTTTTCTGAACACTTGCCCGGTGCTGTCTAAAATTAACTCCTGCCTTTGGCAGGAGTTAATTTCTGAAAGTAAAATGTGCGGCTTGGCCGCACATTTTGCTTTCTGTATTGCGGGTGAATACCTAATAGGCTCATCAACATGCATTTGCATGTGATGAGCGCTATTAGTTTTGGGGGAGTTGGCCGCGCATTTTCCACGTGCTATTACCCCTTACTGTATAAGGGGTAAAAATAGCACATCGAAAACGCATGGCCAAACAGAGGCTAACGGTGCACTCGGCCGAGCACACTGTTCTGTATTGGCCTGTATGGTGGTTACTGAAGCAAGGGGAAAGCAATAAATCTGCAAGCAAAAGTAGTTCAACTTTATAAAGCAGGGAAAGGATATACAAAGATATCCAAAGATTTGAAAATGCCAAGAAGTGGAAAGTTATAGGCTCTGTTAATACCAAGCCACGGTCAGGTAGACCAAGAAAGATTTCAGACAAAACTGCCAGGAAAATGTGTTGGAATGCAAAGAAAAACCCATAAGAAACTTCTGCTGAAATACAGACTTCTCTGAAACAAAGTGATGTAGGTGTTTCAGCAGGCACAATAAGGAGATACTTAAAAAATGGGCTGCATGGTAGAGCTGCCAGAAAAAAAGCCATTGCTGCACCAATGCCACAAAGCAGCTCGCTTACAAAACGCCAAACAGCACTTAGAGAAGCCTCAAAACTCCTGGAACAAAATAATTTGGAGCAATGAGACCAAAATTGAACTTTATGGTCACAACCATAAACACTGTTTGGAGAAGCGTCAACAACGTCTATGAAGAGACGCACACCATCCCTACCGTGAAGCATGGAGGTGGATCTCCACTGTTTTGGGAAGTGTGAGCTACAGCAGCACAGGGAACTTAGTCAAAATTGATGGCAGGATGAGTGCAGCATCTTATCAGCAAATACTGGAGGAGAATTTGCATTCATCAGCCAGGAAACTGCACATGGGGCGCACTTGGACTTTCCAGCATGACAATGATCCGAAACATGAGGCCAAATCTACCCTTCAGTGGCTGCAGCAGAAGAAAGTGAAGGTTCTGGAGTGACCATCACATCATTGAGCCACTTTGGGGAGAGCTCAAACGTGCAGTTCATACTAGACAAGCAAAGGTTTACAGGATCTGGAGGCTTATTGCCAAGAGGAATGGGATGCAAAAGGGGGCAATACACAATACTAAAAATTAGCGAATTTTAAAAGCGCTACACGTGCCAAAGCTGGGAGATACACGTGTGGCTCAGCCTGGCACATGCCACATGGATTTTAAACATTGCACAAGTGTGCACGTATCTCCTGATATGCGCACAAATTAAAAAGTTCAAAAAAGGGGTGGTGCTATACAACTTGTAAATTCCGCCAGGGGTACTATGGAAACATGAGCACAACTGTATTTATTCATTTTAATATTATAATGGCAAGAAGAACGAAAACCATAAAACCATTCAACACATAAATCCATTTCCCTTACCAGTGCACTAATAGCCCCATCACAGTACCGCATTGTTTCATGTTTGTGTACAGCGCATCAGTTGTGAGGATTTACCCTGGTAACTCATTCCTTCCTTCCTTCCATCTTTTCTGTGTCCTCCATTTGCACTCGTTAGCTCTGTTATATTTCAAGGCTATGCTGGAGAAATATACTAAGCAACTCTATTTACACTCATGTATTTAAAAGACTTAATCTGACATCTGCACATTCGCAACTATTTCCTCTATCCAAAGACTGCATTCTTTTTATCTGATCTGTTACAAGGAGGCTGGTTTGTCTTGGAACTCCTTTGCATGACTTAGAATGCTCACGACAGCCTTAGCAGTCACGCGATTCATCTTTTTGTCAAACTATGGACACCTCCTATATAACACAGGCTTTTTATACATCTCTATTAGCTGAAGGACTTCAATACAACATAAGAAAAGAACATAAAATATGCCATACTGGGTCAGATTAAGGGTCCAGCAAGCCTAGCATCCTGTTTCCAACAGTGGCCAATCCAAGTCACAAGTATCCGGCAAGAACCCAAATATTAAATTGATCTCAAGCTACTATTGCTTATTAATTAATAGAAGTTTATGGATTTTTCCTCTAGGAACTTATCTAAACCTTTCTTAAACCCAGTTATACTAACTGACATAACCACATCCTCTGGCAACGAATTCCAGAGCTTAACTATGCGCTAAGTGAAAAATAATTTTCTTCAATTTGTTTTAAATGAGCTATTTGCTAACTTCATGAAGTGCCCCCTAGACCTTCAATTATCTGAGCAAGTAAATAACTGATTCACATTAACCTGATTCATGATTCTGTAGACCTCTATCATATCCCTCCTCAGTCATCTCTTCTCTCCTCCAAACTGAACAGCCCTAACTCCTTTAGCCTTTCCTCATAGGGCAGCCATTCCATGCCTCTTATCATTTTGGTCACCGTTCTCAAAACTTTCTCCAGTGCAACTATACCTTTTTTGAGATGTGGTGACTATAATTGCACACAGTATTCAAGGTGTGGTCTCACCATGGAGTGATACAGAAGCATTATGACATCCATCATTTTATTCACCATTCCTTTCTAATTATTTCCATGTATTATCCACTATGATGCCTAGATCTTTTTCCTGGGTGGTAACTCCTAAGATAGAACCTAACATTGTGTATCTAAAGCATGGATTATTTTTCCCTATATGCATCACCTTGCACTTGTCCACATTAAATTTCATCTGCCATTTGGTAGCTCAGTCTTCCAGTCTCACAAGGTCCTCCTGCAATTTATCATAATCTGCTAGGAATTTATCTACTCTGCATAATTTTGTGTCATCCGCAAATCTGATCAACTCACTTGTCATACCCCTTTCCAGATCATTTATAAATATATTAAAAAGCAATGGTTCAAGTACAGATCACTGAGGCACTCCACTGTTTACCCTTTTCCACAGTGAAAACATACCATTTAATCCTACTCTCTGTTTCCTTTCTTTTAACCAGTTTACAATCCTCAAAAGGACATCACCTCCCATCCCATGTCTTTTTGGTTTTCTTAGAAGCCTCTCATGAGGGACTTTGTTGAACACCTTCTAAAGATCCAAATACACCACATCTACTGGTTCACCTTTGTCCACGCTTATTCACCCCTTCAAAAAACATGTAAGAGATTTGTGAGGCAAGACTTCCCTTGGGTAAATCCATGCTGGCTGTGTCCCATTAAATCATGTCTATCTAAATGCTTTGTAATTTTATTCTTTATAACAGTTTCCATGATTTTTCCTGGCACTGAAGTCAAGCTCACCAGTCTACAGTTTCCTGGATCACTCGTGGAGCCCTTTTTAAATATCGAGGTTACATTGGTCACATTCCAGTCTTCAGGTACATGATTTTAATGATAGGTTACAAATTAATTGAAATAGGTCTGAAATTTCATTTTTTAGTTCTTTCAGAACCCTGGAGTGTATACCATCTGGTCCAGGTGATTTACTGCTCTTCATTTTGTCAATCTGGCCTACCACATCTTCCATGTTCACCATGATTGGGTTCAGTTCATCTGAATCATCCTTGAAAACCATCTCCGGAACGAGTGTCTCCCCAACATCCTCTTCAGTAAACACCAAAGCAAAGAATTTGTGTAGTCTTTAGGGATGTGAATCGTTTTAGGACGATTAAAATTATCGTCCGATAATTTTAATATCGTCTTAAACCGTTATGGAACACAATACAATAGAGATTCTAACGATTTATCGTTATAAATCGTTAGAATCGTGAGCCGGCACACTAAAACCCCTAAAACCCACCCCCGACCCTTTAAATTAAACCCCCCACCTTCCCGACCCCCCCCCCCCAAATGAGTTAAATAACCTGCGGGTCCAGCGGCGGTCCGGATCGGCAGCGGTCCGGAACGGGCTCCTGCTCCTGAATCTTGTTGTCTTCAGCCGGCGCCATTTTCCAAAATGGCGCCGAAAAATGGCGGCGGCCATAGACGAACACGATTGGACAGCAGGAGGTCCTTCCGGACCCCCGCTGGACTTTTGGCAAGTCTCGTGGGGGTCAGGAGGCCCCCCACAAGCTGGCCAAAAGTTCCTGGAGGTCCAGCGGGGGTCAGGGAGCGATTTCCCGCCGCAAATCGTTTTCGTACGGAAAATGGCGCCGGCAGGAGATCGACTGCAGGAGGTCGTTCAGCGAGGGTTCCGGCGCCTCGCTGAACGACCTCCTGCAGTCGATCTCCTGCCGGCGCCATTTTCCGTACGGAAAATGGCGCCGGCCATACACGTATGGCCGGCGCCATTTTCCGTACGAAAACGATTCGCGGCGGGAAATCGCTCCCTGACCCCCACTGGACCTCCAGGAACTTTTGGCCAGCTTGTGGGGGGCCTCCTGACCCCCACGAGACTTGCCAAAAGTCCAGCGGGGGTCCGGAAGGACCTCCTGCCGTCCAATCGTGTTCGTCTATGGCCGCCGCCATTTTTCGGCGCCATTTTGGAAAATGGCGCCGGCTGAAGACAACAAGATTCAGGAGCAGGAGCCCGTTCCGGACCGCTGCCGTTCCGGACCGCCGCTGGACCCGCAGGTTATTTAACTCATTTGGGGGGGGTTCGGGAGGGTGGGGGATTTAATTTAAAGGGTCGGGGGTGGGTTTTAGGGGGTTTTAATGTGCCGGTTTTGCGATTTTTAGATTTTTCACGATTTTTCACGATTTTTCACGATATTTTACCCCCCCAAACGGCAACAATACGATTCCCTCCCCCTCCCAGCCGAAATCGATCGTTAAGACGATCGAGGACACGATTCACATCCCTAGTAGTCTTTCCACGATGGCCTTATCTTCCCAAAGTGACACTTTAACCCCTCAATCATCTAACGGTTTACCCAGCTCCCTCACATGCTTTCTGCTTTGGATATATTTTTACGTTTTTATTATGAGTTTTTGCCTCTACGGTCAACTTCTTTTTAAATTCTCTCTTAGCCTGTCTTACCAATGTCTTACATTTAAACTTGCCAATGCTTATTCTTTATCCTGTTTTCTTCTTATGGATCCTTCTTCCAATTTTTGAATGAAGATCTTTTGGCTAAAATAGCCTCTCTTTCACCTCACTTTTTGGCAAGCCATGCTGGAAATCGTTTAACTTTCCTTCCACCTTTCTTAATGCGTAGCATACATCTGGATTATGCTTCTAAGTTGCTTTATTTTTAGCAATGTCCATGCTTGTTGTACTCTAACTTTTGTAGCTATATCTTTCAGGTTTTGTTTTTGTTTGTTTTGTTTTTTTTAACTATTTTTTTCATTTTATCAGTTTCCCTTTTGAAATTTTAGTGCTAGAGCTGTGGATTTACTTACTGTCCCCTTTCCAGTCATTAATTCAAATTTGATCATATTGGGCCGGATTCTTAAACCTACGTGCGTGGCCTACATTTGTGCGCACTACCCGGCGCGCACAAATGTACGCCCGAATTTATAAAATGCGTGTGCAGCCACGCACATGTTAATCCGGAGTCGGAGTGCATAAGGGGGTGCACACTAGTGCACTTGCGCACGCCGAGCAGTAGGGGAGCCCCGATGGCTTTCCCTGTTCCCTCTGAGGCCGCTCCAAAATCAGAGTGGCCTCAGAGAGAACTTTCCTTCAGCCCCCCCCCCCCCACCTTCCCCTCCCTTCCCCTATCTAACCCGCCCCCCCCAGCCCTACCTAAATCCCCCCACCTTTATTTTGTAAATTACGCCTGCCTCTGGCAGGCATAACATGCGCGCATGCGATTCCCCGGCACAGTAGCTATGCCAGAGGCCTTGGTCCCGCCCCCGCCCTGCCCTTTTTTTCAAGCCCTGGGACATAGGGGACATAGGGGCTTTGCGTGCATCGCCGGGCCTATGCAAAATAGGCTCAGTGCACTTAGGGCTTTTAAAATCTGCCCCATTATGATTACTATTGCCAAGCGGATCCCACCACCATTACCTCTCTCACCAAATCCTGCGATCCACTGAGAATTAGATCTAAAATTGCTCTCTCTCGCGTTGGTTCCTGAATCAATTGCTCCATAAAACTGTCATTAATTCCATGCAGGAACTTTATATCTCTAGCATGTCCTGATGTTTCTCTTACCCAGTCAATATTGGGGTAACTGAAATCTCCCATTATTACTGCACTGCCAATTTGGTTAGCCTCCCTAATTTCTCTTAGCATTTCACGGTCTGTCTCATCATTTTGACCAGGTGGACAATAGTATACTCCTATTAGGGATGTGAATCGTTTTGGGACGATTAAAATTATCGTCCGATAATTTTAATATCGTCTTAAACCGTTATGGAACACAATACAATAGAGATTCTAACGATTTATCATTATAAATCGTTAGAATCGTGAGCCGGCACACTAAAACCCCCTAAAACCCACCCCCGACCCTTTAAATTAAATCCCCCACCCTCCCGAACCCCCCCCCCCCCCAAATGACTTAAATAACCTGGGGGTCCAGCGGCGGTCCGGAACGGCAGCGGTCCGGAACGGGCTCCTGCTCCTGAATCTTGTTGTCTTCAGCCGGCGCCATTTTCCAAAATGGCGCCGAAAAATGGCGGCGGCCATAGACGAACACGATTGGACGGCAGGAGGTCCTTCCGGACCCCCGCTGGACTTTTGGCAAGTCTTGTGGGGGTCAGGAGGCCCCCCCCAAGCTGGCCAAAAGTTCCTGGAGGTCCAGCGGGGGTCAGGGAGCGATTTCCCGCCGCGAATCGTTTTCCGTACGGAAAATGGCGCCGGCAGGAGATCGACTGCAGGAGGTCGTTCAGCGAGGCGCCGGAACCCTCGCTGAACGACCTCCTGCAGTCGATCTCCTGCCGGTGCCATTTTCCGTACGGAAAACGATTCGCGGCGGGAAATCGCTCCCTGACCCCTGCTGGACCTCCAGGAACTTTTGGCCAGCTTGGGGGGGGCCTCCTGACCCCCACAAGACTTGCCAAAAGTCCAGCGGGGGTCCGGAAGGACCTCCTGCCGTCCAATCGTGTTCGTCTATGGCCGCCGCCATTTTTCGGCGCCATTTTGGAAAATGGTGCCGGCTGAAGACAAGATTCAGTAGCAGGAGCCCGTTCCGGACCGCTGCCGTTCCGGACCGCCGCTGGACCCCCAGGTTATTTAAGTCATTGGGGGTGGGGGATTTAATTTAAAGGGTCGGGGGTGGGTTTTAGGGGGTTTTAATGTGCCGGTTTTGCGATTTTACGATTTTTTGATTTTTCACGATTTTTCACGATATTTTACCCCCCCAAACGGCAACAATACGATTCCCTCCCCCTCCCAGCCGAAATCGATCGTTAAGACGATCGAGGACACGATTCACATCTCTAACTCCTATCGCTGTACTCATCCCCAACATACAAGGGATTTCTACCCATTAAGCTCTGGAATTTGTTGCCAGAGGAGGTGGTTAGTGCAGTTAGTGTAGCTGGGTTCAAAAAAGGTTTGGATAAGTTCTTGGAAAAGTCCATTAACTGCTATTAATCAAGTTTACTTAGGGAATAGCCACTGCTATTAATTGCATCAGTATCATGGGATCTTCTTGGGTAATTGGGTGTTTGGGTAATTGCCAGGTTTTTGTGGCCTGGTTTGGCCTCTATTGGAAACAGGATGCTGGGCTTGATGGACCCTTGGTCTGAGCCAGCATGGCAATTTCTTATGTTCTTAAAGATTCAATTGTACATTTAATCTCTTGCAGGATCTTTATCCTGTTGGACTCTATGCCATCCCAGACACAAAAAGCACCACTCTGCCACCAAGTTGTTTCTCTCTATCATTGCAATATAATTTGTACCCTAACACAGGGTCATAACAATCAGTCATAACTTGGCCATAACTTATTATAACCATTTTGGGAAGCTGAAAGCTTTGGAGTCTACTATAGCAGGAATGGGATCTAACACCATGAAATTCAGGACCAAACAGCCAGGCCTGAATTTTCCCTGAGGCAGCATAGGGAGCTGCATAGGTGTGCTAGGCTGAAAAGGACACCTCCGCCTCCATCCCAGTTGTACCTACCGGTACTTCTAGGCACAACTCAGCATGAGCAGCCCATCAGACCCATCCACTTAAAGGCATAGGGGGCAGGCCAGCCAAGTCAGAGCACTGTAGAATCACCGTCAGCCCTCTTCATGTCTTTATGTGGGAGGGTCGGATGGGACCCTCCTGCTCAGGATGAGCAGTACTTCAGAATGTGGGCCAACAAGTGGAGGAGTCACTCCTTCTGTAGCATTCCCTCCCCCACTTACACCACCACTGCATCCATGGAGGGGGACACCCCTCCCTCAGGGAGTGCCAAGTAGATGGTAAATCAGAAATCAGATCCCACACAGAGCTCCTAATAGCAGAGTCCTTTGCAGAGTCTGAAAGCTACTGTTTATTGAAATGGATAAGGTTCATCTTTTCTTTAAGGCTGTAACTGTGGTGAAACTCTCTCCACCAATCGCAATTCCAATGCACATATGCAGTGCAATCCTATGAAATAATTTGGTTTCTTTAGCCATCTGTCTCCTGCAATTAATGTGCTCTGAACAATATCCCTTACTCTCATCCTGTGACTGTTTAAAAATTAATTAGATTGCACAATTATCTCCTCCCTCTTAAAGGATATGTTCAAAAATACTTTTAAATGTTAGAGCAAAACAAAAAACAAATCAGTTCTGTAGCTAAGAGCTTATTTTCTGTTCTCTGTTTTAGTTCCTTTGATAACTGGCAAACCCTCACATGGTCGCTCTGCCTTGTGCATGACTACACTATCAGATAACTGACTGGAAAAGGAGAAGTCTGGACAGCATCCACGGGCAGTTCACATCCAACTAACCTGGCATTATCACTCATTTTTCAAAGGCAAATGTCTCCATCCCGAGCCACATATTTTGACTAATTTGAATACACAAATGTACAAACTCGTGCAAATGCTCCACCGAGCCCAGTCTAATCACAGATGGCCTGACTCAAATATATTGTGTTGCACTGAATCAGCTAAACAGAAGGACTTTGTGCACCAGAAATGGCTTAGTCACCCGATCAAACTGGGCCATTCTGGCTTTTGAGGGACATTAAGTCAGTTTTAAGTTCAAGTTTTATTTAAAAAAAAAAAAAAAAAGGCCTCTAACAAATGAAGTTTAAAACAATTTTTAGAATGTTTTGCTTACAAAAGAAACCAAAAGCATAAAACATATATATATATATATATATATATATATATATATATAAATATATTTTCAGCTTGAAAATACTTGCACAGCAGCTTTTCAGAGACTGTAAAAGACTGGACTGGGGCCTAAGTCATGGAAGACTAAATTGGGCTCAGAATCTTTTCAGTTGTAAGTCATAATGTTCTTGAAGCGCTCACTACGGAAAGATGAGATTTTGAATATCCAGTTCTAATGTCATTGAATAACATCCCAGCTAACAAAACAAAGACAAAATGATTATTGTCTAGGCAGCATTTGATTACAGAAATCGAATCGCTTTTTCAGACACGGTACGCGTGTGAGGCTTGCTCATATCCCAAGGGTTTATTTGATTTACGCTTACACTGATTAGATTGTGTAATATTGTATTCTAACAGATAGAGTGAACATTGATTTTTTTTTTTTTTGTTATTATTCCTTCGTTCTGTAACCTACGGTAAAAGATCACAGTTAAACATAGTAAATGCAACGAAACAAGAGCTGCAGTCCTGACCGTTGAATTTTAGAAATGAGATCTGTGGATCTCAGAAGCCAACTGGACAACTAAATATATTTTAGCTTCAGTGTGAAAGGGGACATGAGCAGGAACCTGTCAGGGCTGTTTCACAGCAGCAGTTTGTGCACCTCTAAGTGGCTGTATTATGTGCAAGGCTACAAAACAGGTCAGAAATACATACTTACTGCTGCATGAAAAACAAAAAATAAAAGCATCTCTTCTACTTCAAAAATCTCCCAAAAATAAAATTGGGGTCCTCCATTGATAGGTGTCCCAGTTATGTAATTTTTATGGGGGTTTTTTTTACCTGGCCATATCCTCCTGCTTCTTTTGGTCTTCCAGCTCATCTGAACTGGTTTCTACTGGGCTATGGTGTCATGAGCTATTCATTTGCAACTACCTGTGTTTTTTCCTCTATTTTATAAGGTCTTCTCCCTTCCCCCACACCATCACCATCCACTGCAGCCATCTAGAGCCGTGCATGGGGGGACCCTTAGACTGGCCAGTAATTTTCACCTTTCCGCAATGGCTGAGACTCACTTACCCCAGGGACTGTGAACGCTGCCTCTCCAGCTCCTCCAGCCCCTGCCTGACCACGGAGCAAACCAGAAATAGAACCTAGATCTTCTGCTCAGCAGGGATGGTGTGCTGCACTGCTGGTACGAGGGCTCTCACCATCCAGAATGGTAAGAACACACAATTCTGAGCGCTCATTTAAGGCTAGCATTTAATTCTATGTTTATATTTGTGAGGTCTGAAAGGTCACTTACTTGATCTGAGAAGATAAGAGAACTGCTTCCTAGGCAAGTAGTCACTAGAGTTGGATTCCTACCCTCTCATGTCACATTTTTTGATATATATAGGAGAGAGAAATTATTTATTATCCCCATTAGAAGGAAAATCTCCAAATAAGAGTCAATGAGTGATTAAGAAAAAGATGCAATTAATCATGATTTTAGTGACTGATTCATTTTAGTCCTATTGCTGGTCACTGACAAACTAGCATAAAATACACCTAATAACCAGGGGTGATCCAGTACATAAGAACATAAAATTGCCATACTGGGTCAGAATCAAGGTCAATCAAGCTAAGGATCCTGTTTTCAACAGTGGCCAATCCTCTTTAGCCATCCCCTTTATCATTTTGGTTGCCCTTCTCTTTACCTTTTCCAGTTCAACTATATCTTTTTTGAGATTGCATGGACCAGAATTACATGCAGTACTCTAGATGCAGTCTCACCATGGAATGCTACAAAGACATGATGACATCTTCTGTTTTATTCTTCATTCCTTTCCTAATCATTTATAATATTTTGTTTGCTTTTTTGACTACCGCCACACATTGAACTGAGGATTTCGAAGTATTGTCCACAATGTTGGCCAGATCCTTTTCCTGAGTTGGAATGCCTAATATGGAACCTAACAACAGATAACTACAGCATGGGTTACTTTTCCTGATGTGATTCTCTTTGCACTTGTTCACATTATATTTCATCTGCTATTTGGATGCCCAGTTTCACAAAGTCTTCCTACAGTTGCTTGTAATTTCATTACTCAGAATAATTTTCTGTCTTCGGCAAATCTGAGCACCTCACTCGTCATTCCCTTTTCCAGATCATGTATAAATATATTTAAAAAGCACCGGTCGTAATACAGATCCTTGAGTCTCTCCACTATTTACCTTTCTCCACTGAGAAAAATGACAATTAATTTATTCCTATTCTTTGTTTCCTGTCTTTTAACCAGTAAAAGATAAGAAACAGTGAGTAAACCAAGGTCCAGTGAGCCTGATGTCAGTGCAGGGAACTGGTACAGAATACTTGCACTTTTTTCCTCCACCTGTTTGATTTGCCCTGTTATCCCTCAAAAAAAAAAAATGCATCCTGCCTGCATATAAATAACTAGAGATGTGAATTTAAGGCATTTGGGGGGGGTTCGGGAGGGTGGGGGATTTATTTTAAAGGGTCGGGGTGGGTTTTAGGGTTGTTTTAGTGTGCCGGTTTTCCCGCCCTTCCCCTTCCCCTCCCCCTTCCCCCGATTTACGATTTTTTGACGATAAATCGGGGGAATTGTTATTGTATCGCGGCTCTAACGATTTTTGACGATTTAAAATATATCGGACGATATTTTAAATCGTCAAAAAACGATTCACATCCCTATAAATAACAGCACCTTTACTCCAGAAAGAAAGCACTTATTGAACATATAGGAAGACATGGTTTACTGGGATAGAGCCAACACAGATTTACTGAAGGGAAGTCTTGCCTCACCAATCTGCTATATTTATGAAGGGGTTAATAAACAGGTGGATAATGGTGAGTCAGTGAAATAATGCATCTGAATTTTCAGAAGGCATTTGACAACGTCCCTCATGAGAGAGTAGTCTATTGAGAGACTCCTAAAAAAGTAATGCGCTATTGTGGATTGTGAACTGGTTAAATTACAGGAATCAGAGAGTAGACCAAATGGTTAGCATTTGCAATACAGAAAGAGAGATACTGGAATGCCCTAGGGATCACTAGGACCAATTTTTTTTTAATATATAGTATTTAAAAATAAGAACGTAAGAACATGCCATACTGGGTCAGACCAAGGGTCCATCAAGCCTAGCATCCTATTTTCAACAGTGGCCAATCCAGGCCATAAGAACCTGGCAAGTACCCAAAAACTAAGTCTATTCCATGTTATCATTGCTAGTAATAGCAGTGGCTATTTTCTAAGTCAGCTCAATTAATAGCAGGTAATGGACTTCTCCTCCAAGAACTTATCCGATCCTTTTTTAAACACAGCTATACTAACTGCACTAACCACATCCTCTGGCAACAAATTCCAGAGTTTAATTGTGCGTTGAGTGAAAAGGAACTTTCTCCGATTAGTTTTAAATGTGCCACATGCTAACTTCATGGAGTGCCCCCTAGTCTTTCTATTATCCGAAAGCATAAATAACCGATTCACATCTACCCGTTCTAGACCTCTCTTGATTTTAAACACCTCTATCATATCCCCCCTCAGCCGTCTCTTCTCCAAGCTGAAAAGTCCTAACCTCTTTAGTCTTTCCTCATAGGGGAGCTGTTCCATTCCCCTTATCATTTTGGTAGCCCTTCTCTGTACCTTCTCCATTGCAATTATATCTTTTTTGAGATTTGGCGACCAGAATTGTACACAGTATTCAAGGTGTGGTCTCACCATGGAGCGATGCAGAGGCATTATGATATTTTCCATTTTATTCACCATTCCCTTTCTAATAATTCCCAACATTCTGTTTGCTTTTTTGACTGCCGCAGCACACTGAATCGATGATTTCAATGTGTTATCCACTATGACGCCTAGATCTCTTTCTTGGGTTGTAGCACCTAATATGGAACCTAACATTGTGTAATTATAGCATCAGGTTACCAAATTTACAAATAACATAAAATTATTCTGAGTTGTTATAACATAAGTGAATTGTGAGAAATTGCAGGAAGACCTTGCAACACTAGAAAATGTCAGGTGAAATTTAATGTAGACAAGGGCAAAGTTATGCATATAGAGAAAAATAATCCAAAGTGTAGTTAAATGATGTTAGGTGGTGATTCCTAATATGAAACCTAAGAAAAGGATCTAGAAGTCATCATGGATAATATACATTGAAATCCTCAGCTCAATGTGCAATGGTGGTCAAAAAAGCAAATATTAGAATTTATTAGAAAAGGAATGGAGATACTTCTGTATTGCTCCATGGTGCGACCACACCTGTGTGCAATTCTGGTTTCTGCATCTCTAAATAAATGTAGCATTGATCAAAAAGGTAAGAGAAGGGTGACCAAAATGATGTCAGGGATGGAACGTCTCCTTTATGAGAAAAGCTAAACATGTTAGGACTCTTCAGCTTGAGAAGAGACAGCTGATGGGAAATATGACAGAAGTCTATAAAATTATGAGTATATTGGAACAGCTAAACACAAATCAGTTTTTTAATCTTTCAAATAATACAAAAACTAGGAGACACTCCATGAAGTTACTAAGTAGCAAATTTAAAACAAATCAGATAAAATAAATTTAAATTCAGTATACAATTAAGCTCTGGAATTCATTACCAGAGGATGTTGTAAGATCAGTTAGGTTAGCTGGGTTTAAAAAAAGTTTGGACAAGTTCATAGAAGAAAAGTCCATAAACTGCTATTAACCAGTTAGTCTTGGTGAAAGCCCTGCTTATACTTGGGCATAAGCAAAATGCAAACTATTATTTAGAATCCTGCCAGGTACTTGTGGCCTGGATTGGTCACTGTTAGAAACCAAATACTGGGCAGTTCTTATAAAGGCTAAAGACTTCACACATCATCTAGATAAGATTTTAGAGAGTGTTGGGGAGGAGCCAACTTTCATGGCACATGTGGGTAACATTGACATAGGATGGAGCAGGAGGGAGGCTCCAGAGGCTGTGGGGTAGATTTTCAAAGGGGTACGTGCGTAGGATACAGGCGTACCCCCCGAAAACCTACCCCAAACCCCCCCTGCACACGCCGAGTCTATTTTGCATAGGCTCGGCGGTGCGCGCAAGCCCTGGGATGCACGTAAGCCCCGGGGCTTGCATGGAGAGGCGTGCCGGGGGGGGTGTGGCGGGGGGCGTGACGGTCGTGATGCGGCGTTTCGGGGGCGGCACCTCTGGCGTGGTTTCGGCCCGGGGGCATTCCGGGGGCGTGGCCGCGCCCTCTGGAACAGCCCCCGGGTCGGGTGATGGCGCACCAGCAGCCCGCTGGCACGTGCAGATTTATGTCTGCCTCCGCAGGCATAAATCCGGCGATAAAGGTAGGGGAGGGTTTAGATAGGGCCGGGGGGTGGGTTAGGTAGGGGAAGGGAGGGGAAGGTGAGGGGAGGGAACGGAGGCAGGCTGCACGGCTCGGCGCATGCAGGCTGCCCAAAATTGGCAGCCTTGTGCGCGCCGATCCCGGATTTTAATGGATACGCGCGGCTACATGCATATCTATTGAAATCCCGCGTACTCTTGTTCGCGCCTGGTGCACGAACAAAAGTACGTGTTTGCGCTAAATTATAAAATCTACCCCCAAGTTTAGGCTTTTAGGTAGGAAACAAACCAGAACCTTCAAGGTTGCGTTTTCAGAAATATTTCCCATTCCATTGCAGGACCACAGAGGCAGGCTGAGCTCCAGAGTGTCAATGTATGAATGAGACATTGGTGTAGAGAAGGCTTTAGATTTGTTAGGAACTAGGGAACAGAAAGTCTATCCACACAGGATGGGTTCCATCTTAACCAGGGTGGAGCACAGCTGCTAGTTCTAACAGTTAAAAAGGAGGGAGCGCAGCTGAGGCTTATAGTCACTTCGAAGTGTATGGTTCTGAGAGGATACTTGCAAAGCAAAGAAATTACAACATCTCAGTAGAGAGGTTGTGCTTAAGCCCAGATGGATGTAGATAAAGAGCACACAGATGTAAATGGCTCTACAGTGTTTATATTTTCTGCTAACAAGCAGGTTATGAATACAAACAGATATAAAACTATAAAAGACAAACATACTTTAAAATGTTTGTATAGGAATGCTAGAAATCTGAATATTACGAATGAGAATATATGGCATCATACAAAGATACAGACATTATAGGCATTTCAGAGACATGATAGAAGGAGGATAAATATTATTACACTGTGATATTAGGGTATAAATCATATCAACATGACAAGCTAGACCAAATCGGTGGGGGGGGGGGGGGGGGGGAGCACAGAGTCAAGCATAATAACAGTTCTGTAGGAAACAAAATGCACTGCGGAATCCTTATGGATAGAAATTCCATGTGTGGTGGGTAAGAGTATAGAAATGGGTGTATAGTACTGTTGACCTGGTCAAGATGAAGAAACAGACTGTAAAATGCCATCTAAAATTAGAAAAGTAAAGAAAACATGGCAACACAATAATAATAGATTTCAATTATCCCAGTACTGACTGGGTCAGTGTTTTATTTGGGACATTCTAGAGAAGTTAGGTTTTGAGATACCATAAATGACTGCTTCATGGAGCAGTTGATTCTAGAACAGATGAGAAAGTCCTCAACAAAATGTACAACCTGGTGCAAGGGGTTACTGTAGTGGGGCCACTAAGCATTCATGTAATTACAAATGGCATAATCATTGGAGGGAGGACATTACATTAGAGTGTTGTAGCATATAAGACTGTGATAGAATGAGAAAATGAGTTAGAAAAAGCTAAAAGAAGAAGTTGCAAAAAAATTTAAAGTTTGCATGATGCCTGGACATTATTCATCTTGAAAGCCCAGATAAAATGTATTCCATGTACTAGAAAAGGTTGAACAAAGAACAAATGACTGCCAGCATGGTTTAATGGTGAGGTGAAAGAGATAGTTATAGCTAAAAGGACTTCATTCAAAAAATGCAAAGCAGACTCAAATAAAGAAAATAGACCAGAGCATAAGCACTGGCAAATTAGATATAGAACAGTAGTAAGACAAGCCAAGACAGAATTTGAGAAGAAGCTTGCCAAGAGGAAAAAATGAATACTAAACATTTTTCATATACATCTGAAGCATAAAGCCTGTTAGGGAGTCATTTGAGCTGCTAGGTTACTGAAGGAGTGTTCAGGGATGACAAAGAAATAACAGAAAAACTTGCTTTGGTCTTCACTGAGGAGGATATTAGGAACATATCAACACCAGAGGCATTCTTTGGTGATGATTCTGAGCAACTAAAACAAATCTTTCTGATAAGAATAAATTAATTTGCAAGCTAAAAAGAGTAACAAATCACTAGGACCAGATGGCATCCATTCCAGAGTAATAAAAGAACTCAAAACATGAAATTATTAACCTATTACTAGTAATCTGTTACCTAACATTTAAGAAAGCCACAATATCTGAGGACTGGAAAGTGGCCAATGTAACACCAATTTTTAAGAAGGGCTATAGGGGTGATTCATGAAATTATAGACCAGTGAGCTTGATGTTGATGCTGAGCAAAATGGTAAAAGATATTCTTAAAACCAAAATCATTGGCCATATAGTTTAATGGGGAGGAATCAACATGGCTGTAGTAAAGGGAAGTCTTGCCTTATCAATCTTTTAGATTTTTTGATGATGTAAATAAACATGTAGGTAATGGTGAGCTAATTGATATAATGTATTTGGAGTTTTGGAAGGCATTTCACAAAGTCCCCCATGACAGACTCCTCAGGAAATTTAAAAAAAAGCATGGAATAAGCAGCAATGTCCAATTTTTAATTAGTAACTGATTAAAAGACAGGAAGCAAAGGGTAGGACAAAATGGTCAATTTTCCAAATAGAGAACGATCATTAGTGGAGTACCACAGGGATCAGCACCAAGCATTGTACTGTTTAACATATTCATAAATGATCTGGAGAAAGGAACAAAAAGTGAGCTGATCAAATATGCAGATGACACAAAATTATTCAAAGTTGTTAAAACAGCAGCGGAATACGGGGACCCATTGAAAGACTTTGTGAGACTGGGAAACTGGACATCTGAAAGGCCACAATTTAATGGTGCTGGCCAGCCCTGAAACCGGAGCCACTTTAACCCTGGCCTCAGGCCTACCCTCACTATTTTTAAAAGGACATGCAAGGGACAGAATCAAATGGGCATCGCTCCTGCCCCTTTCTAAATCACTGACCCCCACAGAAGGGGGAAACTGTGGATGGGAAGGTCCCCAGCATCAGCAATTCTTCCAGGGGTTGGAGGTACTTGGTTAAACCCAGCTAAGTAGACCTGGTCCCCACGGCTTTCTTTAGAGGGGTAAAAGAATATCACTTTCAGTTTGGATGTGCCATTCATTTAAAATAGATCCACATCTCTAGTGGCTATACTGGGTTATGTATTAGGAGTCACTACCCCAGAAAATGACCTTGGAGTTCTTGTGAACAATACAGTGAAATCCACTGCACTGTGTATGGTGACGGTGAAAAAAAGAATATTAGAATCTCCTAGCCTAGTGGTTAGAAAAGCAGGCTGAGTGGAGGAGTAGCCTAGTGGTTAGAGCAGCAGCCGCTAAACCAGGAAGACAGTGTTGGAATCCTACTCCTGCTCCTTATGACCTTGGGCAAGCCACTTTGCCCTCCATTGCTCCGGTATAAACTCTGGGAGAGAGAACTAACTACAGTACCTGAATGTAATCTGCTTTGATGTGCTGAAAAGTAGAATATAAAAAATTGAAAGAAGAAGCCACTGTATGAAACTATCAATAGATTTCTTTAAAAAAGTACTTTTTTTTTACTCAGTGCACATTCAAGCTGTGGAATATGTTGCCAGAGGTCATGATCAAGGTGTCTAGGATAGTGGGGTTTAACAGAGATTGCAGAAGTTTCTAGAGGGAAAAGTCCAAAAACCATTATTAACCAGGTAGACTAAAGCAAGCTATTACTCGTTGGAATCTGTCGGGAACTTGTGACCCGAACTGACCACTGTCGGAGACAGGATGCTGGGCTCGATGGACCTTGGTCCGACCCAGCATTGCATTTCTGATGTTCTTATAAAGGGGTGGGAGAGAGGAAGATTGGTCTCAGGGGGTTCTGAGTATCCTCAGGGAGAAGCCAAGCATTCTTGGGGGAGGGGAGGGGGCAATCAAGCTCAAGGAAGAGTCCAAGCATCCTTGAGGGAGAGGGGGCAGACACAATCATTCTTGGAAGGGAGTGAGAGAAGTTGGATCTGCCTTGGGGGACTGGGGAGAAGCCAGTCTTGACTGGGAGGTATGTGGGGGGGGGGGGGGTACCCTTTTCACTTCAGTGCACTTAGCACATGTTAAAGTGCCCACTCTCCATTTATTGGATACCTTTCAGTAGGTGCACATCCTGCAGCTCATTAACTTTACTGCATCACATGCTAACTCATTTGGAAATGGGCAATTTAGTGACAGACCCCCTAAGTTACCTTAGTTCAAAAGCTTAATAAAACTAGAAGGTGACAAATGGACAAATTAGTCTCACTCATGAATTACAGACACACATCATGGATAATGTAGCATTAACATGGAATGAGTTTGTCATCAAGAGGCAAGGCAGGGTATATAATAGTGTTAATTAACCTTGCTAGTCCTGTGGAAAAACTGGAGCATTGCAAATATGCAAGTTGCAAAGAATATTTCCCATATTTAAGCATTTTGTCTGGGGTGCTGTGTTTGAAAAGCACTATGGAACTGTATGACTGTGAATAGATGCGACGAATGGCTGGAGCCTGGAACTAGGATGCAGAATAAAGTGTGTGGGAGGCTGGTGCATGCACTGGGATGATTAAAACATTGGCATCAGAGGATTTGCAGGAAGTCTATATTTTAAATATGGCAGTAAAGACACAGTCTGATGACCAAACTGACAGTCAGAACATAGAATACCATAACCCAGAAAACAAAATTAGTTATTTATGATGTTTTAATTCTAAAAGACTGTATAAATCATATGTAAGTCATTACATCTGGGATAAGGACTTAAAACAGTGACCTGAACATTGTTTGAAAGAATTAAGCTGCACGCCCTGAGTGCACTCTGGTAAGGTACTGTGCTTTGTGATCATTTTTGGCTGAATTCGGAATCTTTCCCTCCTTGGCTCAGATCACACGTTCTATCAATGCAGCTATATCAATTTAAGACAAAATTTATTCAGATTAGATCAGGAAGTACCCGTTTTTGCAGACAAACTTGCTATAGAAGTTCTGAGCCAGAAATGACTAAACAATTGTAATTTGCAGATGAACAATTCTTGAGTTTGATAGCACAAAAAAACAGTAGTGCAAGCTCATCTGTACAGTGTTCCTGGAAAACATCCAGATACGGTTTACCAAAATAGTCCACCCCTAATTTAAAGCACATTTGTCATCACATATGAGTTTCGGGCCTCCTTCGCTTCCTTCCAAGTTCTAGCTCTAGACAAAAAAAAAAATCCTTTACTTCTGGGATGACAGGGCATTGAAGAATATGGGTTCTACCTGAGTATTTCAAAGCCCCTCTCAGATGGAATTACTGAAATCAACAACCAGAAACAAACACTTCATCTCTAGCTAGGCATCAAGAAAAAAACGGCAGGATTTGTCTAAAGTCAGATCCATGCCCAAGACTTGAACTACTGTAAGACGTAGTGAGGATTTATCCCAGGATGGAATTAGGATGCCTATTAAAAAAATAAAAAAGCAATCTGCTTCCTTCCTGTCTGCAGTAGAGTGCAGACCAAAGGCATTGACAGTAAATAACAAAAGCTGAGGTTAAATCTGAACCCTTTGGCACATGCAGGGTTACCAACCCCGAGAATGATTAAAAAAAAAAAAAAAACCACACACACACACACGCACAGCCACTCTCTCTGTACCTCCATTCTACAACTCTCACCTTCTTTTGCTTTTAATCCATATATAAATTGGGCTAGCCAGATCATTTAATAAGCCAGCCGAGCCAAGTCAAATTAATTTGTACAGAAAAAATACAATACAGCACCAAAATTAAAATAAACCATGGTCCAACCTTTGTGCGTCTCTGGTTCAATCTATTTGTCTCTGTCTCTTTTTTTTCTTGGTCTTCTTCATCTTTAATCTATCTCATTCATTCTCTTTCTAAACTTTCTCATGTCTTCTCTTTCGTTCTCCGGTCTCTGTGTATCACGTTCTCTCTTTGTCCCCTGTCTGCCTCTACACCTTTTCACTTACCCCAGCCCAGTCTGTCTCTGGCTTTTTCCTTCTTTCTGCCCGCAACCCAGCATGTCCCCCATTTCTCTCCTTCTTCCTTTTCCTCTAACTTGGCTGATTCCCCCACTCCTCCCCCTCTCTTTCTCACCCTCCTCAGCCTGCTTCTTTCTTCCCTCCTTCTCCATCCCTCCTTGTGTGTCTTTCCACTTTCCATCCTTGTTTCCCAGTCTCCTCTGCCTCTCGACTCCTTGTCTAATTTCTCTGCGGTCTCGTTTTTCCTTGCCCCCTCTCCTTTACTTTTCTCCTCCTTCCTTGCCCTCTCCTCTGCCTATCTCCCATGTTCTCTCCTGGTGCCACGTGCCCAGCTGAACAGGCTAGTGCCCCCCTCAGCCCTGGCGCTCTGTGCTGCAGCAGCGCTGGCTGTTTTCCCCCGGCACCCGTGTGAACACAGTGAGGGCAAGAGTACCAGTGCCATGAGACAGCAGGAGGAAACCCAGCGATGGGAGGTAAGGTGTGGGGAGAAAAGTGAGAGGGGAATAAGGGGGAAATGCAGCACTGAGTAAGGAAAGAGAAAAAAAGTCTAGTGGCACATACCTGGGCACTTTTGTTTCTATCTTCAGCCACAAACTAGGGAATACATGGAGCAGGGACCCTTCTCCCCGTATCGCTCCTTTCATTATCTTCACTTTGCCTGCTCCCCCTCACTCATCCCCTGCTCTTAAGGACTCTCCATAAACACTGGCACTGCTTATGGGTTGTGGAAGGGAATCGGGAACCATCTTTTACAATGACTTTAATTTTCTAATGCATTCTAATTAGAGGGGGGGGGTTATGTTTAACTGTTTAAATCTATCTAAAGGAAGGATAAACCTAGAAAAGGAATATTGGTGGGATAAGTTTTGCCATTTCAAGCCTTTGGTAAATTACTAAGGGGCAATAGGTGAAATCATCCTCTCCTTGTAGAACGAGTGGGTGGCTAAAAGCACAAAAATGTGCTTTCCCCATTTCTTACAAAAAGTAATATATTTGCACACGATGTAGACACCAAATAAAACTGCATCTGTTGTTCTAAAGCTATCCAGTTAATCTAAAATTAAAGACTTTCGCCTATTCTGAGCATACATGAGAAATTCCTTACATAAACGCAATGAAATTAATACAGATGCCTGAAGTACTGCAGCTAGGGACCCTTCAGATAAAATCAGCAGCTGGAAAGTTAGCCTGTCCTATCGTTTTAATAACTTAGTCTGAATAGGTCTTACTTTGTAAGCATCCAATTAAACAGTACCTGAAGGGAGCACAGAGAAGGTTCCCGGGGACGCAGCCTTCGCCGTTTCCCTGGCCGAAGCCGCCAGGATGCTCCCGATCCTCACAGCAAGTCTACTGGTTTCCCAGGACGTTGCCCTTCCTCCATTTGCGGGCAGCCTCTGGGGAGCAGAGTAGGCTCCCGGGGTCGAGAGAGAGAGAAAGGACTGCATGCAGAATCTCAGCAAGTATCTCTGTGGGAAAGGGGCTGAGATCAAGGAAGGCCCTTAACCTCCTAGGTGGTGCATTTTCTCTTGAATTGCAACTGGGAGCTGCCAGAAGCCCGAGTTCAGAGAAACAAAAGCCAAAGGGGGCCTTGTCCTGGAGGTACAAAACAGAAAACAGGTATTTACTAGCAAAGGATTGTCTGCCTCGACTCGGCAGAGCTCAGGTTATCACAAGAGAAAGCGAGATCACCTCTGCTGAGGTCTCACCTGAAGAAAGCCACAGCGCTAGGAAAAAAAAAAATTACAAAGTACTGTCCTGCTGCAGGGACCACAGCACAAGGGGGAAAGGATTTCCTTCACCACCTGCTGACCCAATGTCTCTTCATCCAGTATCAAGCCGAGCAGGAAGATCTGTGGGGGACAGCAAGGGGGATCACCGGCCCCTACACAGATGTGAATCTTTCCCCGATTGTGATGATGCCTACAAAATCCATGCCAAAATACCATGCACCAAAAAACATTTTTTTTTGCTAGGATATTAATAAATCAATCAATCCCAACTCCAAGAATATCCCATATATATATAAATGTATTTATATTTGTATTTATTACTCACTATGGGAAAAGTTGCTCCCTTTTATATAGTATTGCAAATAACTTTTAAAATCTATGATGTACTCCAAGACACCAAAAGAGTTGGGATTACAAAATCCATGCAGCATGAAGACTGGTGGAAACTAGCAAAGATGAGTGGACTGGCTAATACGGGGTTACTGAAGATGAGAATGTTAATGGGCTGGGATGAAACTGCTACAATGGGAAATGCTGGTTATGTACTTGGGCAGGTTTGCCCCTGGCAGAATGAAATGGCCATGGGAAGTCTGGGAGACGCCCTGTGAGGCAGATGGAGGAGTGGAGCCACTCTTCTCGCTGCCACAGGAATGGGAATGGCCCTCCTACCCATTCCTCCTAGAGAGGCAGAAGAACCCCAAAGCGTTAGAAGAGTGGGAATGGCCAAAGTGAAGGCCCGGGCCTGAGTCTTTTCCATATAGTTGGAAGCCAAACCCCAGGGTAAATTTGCCCTAGCTTGTTCCTTAGTCTGGGAAAGGCCATGTGGAAGCTCTTAGCCAGGTTTTCCCCCCTTTACGCCTAAAGGATATTTGCCTGCTATCCATCCTGGGAAATCAAAGATGGGGAGGAGAAAAGATAAACAGAAATGGCAAAAACCCATACAAAGGTCTCAGCTGGAAGAAGCCTCCCATAGAAAAAAGGAAGAGCATGATCTCCTAAAGAATGCAGGCACAGCAAATCCTCGCTTCAGCCAGGTTTATCACAAGGCCCAATGGCTTCTCAGTGTGAATTCACAAACAAACAGTGCTTGCAGTTGGTTATATATTGGTAAGCAGGGATAGCATATATAT
Organism: Rhinatrema bivittatum; assembly: GCF_901001135.1. NCBI lineage: Eukaryota > Metazoa > Chordata > Amphibia > Gymnophiona > Rhinatrematidae > Rhinatrema > Rhinatrema bivittatum. The sequence goes on along the minus strand of NC_042617.1, from coordinate 466,161,588 downwards.
ATGGAAACATAGAAACATAGAAATGATGGCAGAAGAAGACCAAACGGCTCATCCAGTCTGCCCAGCAAGCTTTCACATTTTTTTTTCTCATACTTATCTGTTATTCTTGGTAACTTTTTGGTTCTAGTAACCTTCCACCCCCGCCATTGATGTAGAGAGCAGTGCTGGAGCTGCATCTAAGTGAAGTATCTAGCTTAATTGGTTAGGGGTAGTAACTGCTGCAATAAGCAAGCTACTCCCATGCTTATTTGTTTACTCAGCCTGTTCCATTCAGTCCTTGTTGGTTGTTGTCTGAATATAATTCCTCTTTTCTTTATTCCCCCCTGCCGTTGAAGCAGTGAGTTGTGCTGGATATGTATTCCAAGTGAAGTATCAGGCTTAATTGATTCGGGGTAGTAACCACCGTAACAAGCAAGCTAAACCCATACTTATTTGTTTACCCAGACTATGTAATTCAGTCCTTGTTGGTTGTTGCCTGAATATAAATCCTCTTTTCCCCCTGCCGTTGAAGCAGAGAGCTATAGGTGCCTGCTAGCTGCTTATGCCCGCAGTATTTAGGTTTTAACAGCCACACTGGATCCGCAGCCATGCGCTGTTTTGTACAGTGCTCGTCACCCCTCCCCTGAACCAGAAAAAAAAAATTGTCAGTTCAAACTTTTCACAGGCGCCAATGTAAAAGAAGCAGGAGCTGCTGAGCCAGGTGCAGAAATAGCTGCTCTTGCCAGCCTGCAGCAGAAGAAGTGAAGAGTCAGGAGGAGCGCTGTGTACTTGGGCTTGAGTGGAGAGGCGCTGCCAGCTGCTGGAAGGAGTGCTGCTTGCCCTGTCACTGGGCCAGAAAGCCATTGCCAGGAAGAGGAAAAAAGAGGCTTTGGGTAAAAAAAAAAAAAACACCGGTGTCCCCAGGAGTCCACAAGGTGGGGGAGAGAGAGAGAGGGTGAGATGCTAGGCAGAAGGAGAGAGAGCTAGAGAAGGAAGCTGAGTTGGAGAAAGAGAGAGAGAGAAGACTGGGCTGGGGGTGAGAGAGAACAGATACAAGGCAGGCGGGGGGAGAAAGAGGGGGGAATATGGAGCACTGGAGTGAAGAGAGAGTGCAGTGCATGGAGTGAGGTGAGAAAAAAGAGGGATGTGGTCATGGGGGAATCACAGGAAGAGAAAGAGAGAGAGAGGGAGAAGGGGAAAGACAAGGAAGAGGGAGAGAGCAGCTAGTGCTGTGTTTTGTTTTTTTTAACTTGGCTGCAGTGGAGGAAGAGAAAGGAATAATCTATCCTGCTCCAATTTTTGTTTAACCCTCATCAAAAGGGGTAGCAAATAGAGGGGATCTGCTAGGGGGGGGGGGTAGGGGGAAGGACCCGTGGCCAGAGGCCCTTTGATTATTGCATCCAGGGAAAGTTGAAGGGTTTTGAAGGGAAGGGGCCACCGAGCCCCTGTGGTTATTAGGGTGAGAGGAATATTATGTTGGGGCTACTGAGAACCCATCATTATTCTTGTGTTGGTAGAGCCACTGAGCCCTGTTGTTTGCTCTTGTGCCTGGGATGGGGTGGGGGCCTTATTCTTATCCTGATGGGAGACTGAAGGCCACTAAGCCCTGTAGCTCTTGCATGCAGGGGTAAGAGGAGTGGGTTGAAAAATACTGATGATCCTAGCTATGCCTCAGGGCTTAATGAAATGTAAATCCAATCCTAACTCTTAACTATAGTGGTGCTGTCCACCCTTACGGAAACCAATGATGAGAACTTCTAATAGGTTTTCTGTTTTGGCTATTGAGTATAAACAAGTAGCCATGGAATTAAGAGGGGGAAATGGTTGTAAATTGTTCACAAGGAGCTCAAACCAGAGACCTGTTAAAAAAACAAAGAGTTCTCCAAGTCTCTCTGATAGCCAAGTGTTTTCAAACATAGGGAGACTAATGGACAAGGGCTTCTTCAGGGACACCAACTTTGCATTTAAATTAACAGAAAGTATTTTGAAGAAACCCAAACTGGACTCGGGTAGAAACGTCAGGTACTCTTCTAAAGGAATGAGCTTAAGCCAATGTTTCCCAACCCATGCCGGGAGGCATACCTATCAGTGGGGTTTTAGGATTGCCTCAATGAATATGCATTAGATAGATATTTCATACATTAGGTCCCTGATATATGCAAATCTACCTCAAGCATATTCATTATGGCTATCCTGAAAACCCGAATAGTTAGGTGTGCCTCCAGGAGAGGGTTAGGAAACATTGGTTTAGGACATGGGTCTCTGGCTTTGAGGATGTCACCAGCCTGTACAGCAGGGCTTCCCAAACCTGTCCTGGGGAACCTCACAGCCAGTCAGGTTTTCAGGATACCCACAACAAATATGCATAAGACAAAGCTGCATAAACTGAGTCTCCATAATATGCAAATTTATCTCATGCATATTCATTGGGGATCTCCTGAAAACCTGGACTAGCAGTGCTGTCCCCAGGGCAGGTTTGGGAAGCCCGGTTGTACGAGAAGCACTGAAAAGAAGAATTAACCTTTAGTTTTCCCAGCTATGTATCTCTTTCCAGAGGGCAGGGAGAGTCAAGACTTCAGTTAGGAGTTCCCTGGGCCAGTTGTCCCCAACCCTGTCCTGGGGGCCCACCAGCCAGTCGGGTTTTCAGGACATCCGCAATGAATATGCATGAGAGAAAATGTGCATGCACTGCCTCCATAACATGCAAATTTTCTCTCATGCATATTCATTGCGGATGTCCTGAAAACCCGACTGGCTGGTGGGCCCCCAGGACAGGGTTGGGGACCACTGCCCTGGGCCACCTGCTTGCAGGGGTTGGTAAGTAACAGGGTCCAGCCTTTGCTGGTCATCCAGGTCAGGTTTTCTACTGAGCAGCCTGGAATGTACAAAGCTGCAGAAAACCCTGACACTTAAAAAAAACAGCATAATACAAATCAGGTGAAAGGATTCCCTGATTAGGTAAAGGTTAAGGGCATGCACAGACGTCTGCCACTCCTCAGCAACTGGCTGCGTGCCTGGCATCACTGCAAAAGCCATCAACAAATGCTGCTTCAAACTCATGTTTTGCTAGGATGTTATTCGTTTTAGGAGTTTCTGCTGTGTCGGTAGAGTTTCCTCAGCATTTGTTGATGTATTTAAAGCAAGTCCTAAGGTATACCTCTTTATTGGCCAGTTGCAATGTGATTTTTACTGCTATTCTAAATTGTGATACATTTTTCTTACTGTGAAGCTGCAAATGACCTCTGTTTATGTGCATCCATTCAAATCCATTCATAGTCAAAAAGCGGATAATAAATCCAAGTAATAAATAAAGATTCCTTTAATTAAGGAGTAGGTTTGCTGGGTGTCAGATTGGGGGAAAACAAAGAGAATTTCTATACTCCTTGTGCCAGCAGTGAGACTCTAAACCAACGTCTGTTCCCCAGTAAATTGCTGATAGTTTTGCTGCTCAAAGTATATCAAGAGCACCTAACCCCTCAGCGTGAATCTACTCCCTGAGAGGCTGAAGGATTACAGAGGTGAAGCCGAAATCCTGTGCCCAGGCCATGAGATTACAGAGCCTAGAGCCATGAGGCTCTAGGCTCTGTAATCTGCTGCTCAGCGTAAAGGCTTTGGTTCTTGCTGTGGTAAAGCTGATATTTACGTTACTATCACCTTCCTTAAAGCTGCATAAATAAACCCTTTTTGAACTGCTTATTGACCTCTCTGAACCGTCCTGCCTGGTCGCCCACCCCAGCCTCCCATAAACCTATTAATCGAATAGACACACATTTTATACACAAAATAAAGCAGCGTCTTCTGTTGCTACAGAGTTATCCAGATTGTGCTTGATAAATGAATCCCTTTGATTTTAGAGCTTTTTCCCATTCTGTATCTTCTACATAAGAAAAATCCTTATATGCAAATAAATGAAACTAGCAGAGAGATGCATCCAGGACCCTTAAACTAAAATCAGTCTGATCAGATTTACGTTGCAGGGAAAGTGGCTGAAAAGTTGTTCTATTCCACGGTTTTTACATATCTTAATTGACGCTAAAAAAAAAACAAAACAGTAGTACTTTCTAAGCATCCAAGAAACCACGTACCTGTTAGAGGGAGTGCAGGGAAGGCTCCCGCGTCTGCAGCCCTCGCCGAAGCCGGCAGGAAGCTCAGGGAGGGGAGAGAGAGGTAGGGATCCCAATCCTCCCAGCAAGTCTATTGGTTTGCCGGCAGAGGGTGCGCCCTCCCCCTGCCTGAGCGCCTGCTGGCCTCGGCATCCTGCCACTGCAGAGCCGGAGCCCCTTCCTCCGGCTCCCTCGCCACCCAGTCCCAGCACGCGGAGGAGAAGGATCGGAAGGGGGCTGAGCAGTGATCACTGCTTGGCTCGTCGTGCACAGGCTTTGAAACACAGAACGCTGCAACGAGAATAATGAAAAAAAAAAATCAGATGCGCACGAATGAAGTTAGTAAAAGCCAGGAGAAAAAAAAAATAAATAAAAGTCATCCTTGCTAATACAAACGTTGTTAAAAAAAAAATGAGGAGGGGGGAGGAGCACTAGAAATGTAAAACCTGAAATCTGAAGCAAGTGGTGAAAATCAATAAAAAAAAAAAAAAGAGAGAGAGAGAGAGAGAGAGAGATCAATAACTAAGAAGGATTTCTTTCCATGAATTCTCTCGAGTACATCTGCTTCCTGCTCCCTTTTGAAATCGTTTGTCCTTCCACAAGAGTCTGAGAAATAACAACTATTTCTGTGAAGATTGTGCATCACAGATGAATTTACAATACAAAGGGGGAGGATGCATAATTGTCTGCAATTTCCTGAAAGAGGGCAGATAACCCTACAAATATATTAGAAGAGCTTCACCAAACCGCCTGATTTTTGAACGGAGACCTGCTTGAAATTAGCTAAAAAAAAAAAAAAAAAGGATGACTCAAAAAGGGTGTGTATGTACTCTTCCTTTTTTGACATCAGCTGACTGACTATGGAACATTTTTTTTAAACATTGGCATGTTTTGAGATTGTCTAAAGTTTTTACAGAACAGCCAGTTATTGCATTTAAACTACTAGTATGACTTTTAATCATTTATGAAGGACTACAAATGGATCATGTGCCCTAACCCTGAGGGATGGATAGTGGAAGAGGCTGCACTGCCTATGTCTCCAATCAATGAATATTGAGAAATGAAATATGTACCACTACAAAGTGAAAGTGACGATTTTTAAAACAAATTTTCAGTCAAAGCATATTTTGTATGCCATGGTGAACTGATCTGCAGCAGAAAACCCCCAGCTGGAAGCCCCATTAGTCCAGCATTGTGTCTCTCAGAAACATTTTTTTTTGTGGACTTCAGATTTTATGTGATCAGGTACCAGCAGATTGGAGAGGGGGGGAGACCAGGCCCTTTGGAGGCATGAACAGAAATGGATTTTTGATTTACACGGTGTTGCAGCTGCAGGACTAAATGCTGAAACTGAATGCCCGGCTTTCCTCTGACAGTTCAGGAATATGAAGAGGTGTTTATCCTCCACTACCGGTTGGACCTGAAAGAATGCAACATATAGGCAATCAAGGAATTTGAAGTATGTGAAGCACTTCTAGTTTACATGTATCCTTCAGTTAATTGTTGCAGGAACGAAGGGTGGTACTTAACCATTATTTCTATCCTGTAGATGTGAAAGGAATACAGAATATGAACATCAAGAAGTGTCCAGAGTGCAACATTGTTCAAAATATGTGTAGCGTTATTTATTTGTTTGTTTGTTTTATTTATTTATTTTGCTCACATGAGCAGTAATATGGGTAGCCAGGGCATACACTTCTCCCAGCAGCCGTCCTTTCACAAAGAGATCAAACACAATAAAATACACGGACACCTGAGAGGAATCAAATAGGCCGCAGCTTTATTACAAAATATAACCAGAAGCCCGAGCCAGCAGTACACCGAAGATAACAAACCCACAGTGATCATCCGCCACCAACCAGCAAGATGAACACCACAGGCCACCTGGCCTACAGGTTACCAGCATTTCAATATCGGCTCTGCCACGACCACCGCCTCAGCCCAGCAAGGAGCTGTGCATGGGACAACTGCACCCAGTTGTTCCATCCCAGAAATCCAGACATGACCATTGTCAAGTCAGCAAGCCATTCAGCATACCCTGAGCTCCAAACAGGCTCAGACCCCGACCCCCCCCCCCCCCCCCCACGCTGTGACAATCAAGAAAAAACACCCCTGGAATATAGGGGCTGGTGGGTGGGATGCAGCACCAGTGATAATGATAGGCAAGTGACCCAGCTCTGCCGACATACCCCTTTCTCCCTGAACTCCTCCCTATTTCCCTGCAAACCTAATGCCCAGGAGCCAATCGGCTCCCTGTCCGACCATAGTTTGAATACAAACCAGCCAAATGACCCTTACTCTAACTGACTGGAAATGTCAATCATTAACCAACCACCACCACCATTCAAGCTCTCAAAGTTAGCCTGGCACCAATATTACCCCAGGTGGCCGGGTACAAGACCCGATGTATCTTGCAGAAACATTACAGAGCACTTCACTTCTATCTCAATTTGAATGGATTTGAAATGGACACAATATGTGGTCACCAAGAAGTGACTGTAGTGTTTCTACTCCATATGGATAATCCAGTAAATTCAACTTGAACATGAAGTAGCATTTAATCTTATTTCCTTTCTGTTGGGTGTGAAATGAACACCAGGATGTAGCCATGAAGGAGTGTCCATAGTACACAACCTCTAGAAGAATGGGAAGCAAGCTTGGTTTTATGTATAAATCTAAGTTGCATTTTGTGGAAATATGAATTGGTGCTGAATCTCTACCTCAACCTGGTAGATGTGGAACAAATTTAGTACATGGCCATCAAGAACTGTCTGTAGTGCACCATCATTGATGTAGGATGTAAAGTGGCTCTGGGTCACAACATTCACCAAGACTTGAGATTCTTGGGGTTTTGTCTTACATTTATGTTACATTCCCCGATATTGTGTTAAAGAATGATAGACTGGTACAGTCATGTTTTTCTCGGTGATTATATTGTTATGTGTTCTGACCACAGCAGACCCTCGGCACGGCCCCCTCACTTTTCTATAGTGACTCCAGCCTCTGGTTCCTCCTCGCTGACGGCAGTGGGCCATCGGCTCCATCCTCGGGTCTCCCCCGGTGCCTCTGGCTCTGCCACAGTCCCCGGTGTTCCCGGTCCTGCTTCCACTTGTCGTCGGGCCTCTGTGCGTGGCCCGCAGAGAGATGCTATTACTCACGCTGCGCCCCTCCCTAGGCACGTGCAGAATTGATTCTTAAGTAGGGACCGCGGCGGGAACCTAGCCACGGCCCCGGATGATGACATCAACCTGACTACAGTATTTAAACTCAGGCTCTGCTCCCTAGTGTAGACTTTGCAACAGGTCTCCTCGCTGGTCGAGTACTCGTTGCTTTCTAGAGATTCGTCTCATCCCTGCGTTCCTGATTCCTCGTTGTTCCTGGTTCTTGTCTCTTCGTTTCTACCCTGTTTATGCTTCGGATTGACTACATGGACTTTGACTTTGCTTTGCCTGACTTTGCCATTAATCATCTCCAGACCCAGACCTCTGCTTTGCGTGACTACTCTACTGCCTATCTCCAGACTCAGACTTCTGCTTCGCCTGACTATGCTACTGCCTATCTCCAGACCAGACCTCTGCCTCGCCTGACTACGCTACTGCTTTGCCTGACTACGCTACTGCCTATCTCCAGACCCAGATCTCTGCTTCACCTGACTAGCTACTGCCTATCTCCTGACCCAGACCTTTGCTTCACCTGACTACACTACTGCCTATCTCCAGACCCAGACCTCTGCTTCGCCTGACTGCGCTACTGCTTATCTCCAGACCTCGACCTCTGCTTCATCTGACTACGCATTGCCTATCTCCAGACCCAGACCTCCGCTTTGTTTGGCTATGTTCTTGACTATATCCGTGATCAGACCTCAGCCTTGCTTGCCACTGCCTTCGGATTGCCACCAGCCCTGACTCAAGCCTGCCCTTGGACACCTCTCCAACTTACTCCCTGGATGTGGTTTCTTCATGCTTCAGCCTACTTTTGCTCGAGCGCCCCCAGTCTGCCTTCATTCCATTGGCGCCCGAGTTTCCAGGACATTACCCAGTCCGGATAAAGACTGTACCATCTCTCACCTGCTGTCTCTGGGCTGAACCAACGTCTACTGCAACTACATACAGAGGCCCACCTAAGTCCTGCCGGCCCCGGCACCCAAAGGCTCAATCCGCGGGGAATGAGGGCTGGTATAGGTGAAGCTCCAGCGGCCTCTGTCTATCAGCCCACTCCACCTGCCAATGGTGGGGACCCATAGGTCCTTACCTACGGGTTGCGTCAACCGCACCTCGGCTCAAGGGTCCACCTCCAACGCAACATATATATTTAAATTGAACACTTTTTGAATGTAAAATAACTGTACTATAAGTGACAGAATTCAAAAGGGTGTGGGATAAACACAGAGGACCCCCTACTGGCAAGAGGATGGAACTGAAGCACCGGGGTAACATGTGGTAACTTCTGTAAAAGGGTTTACCTGTATGAGCAGCAGTTACAAGCCTAAGCTCCTTGCCGGGCACACTGGATGGACCATTTTGGTCTTTATCTGCTGTCATTTACGATGTTACTATACTAACTCAAGCATGAGTCCTTGAAATATATTTTTTAAAATTCTGGATTTGGTGCTTTTGTGTTTATGGTGGGACAATACATGATAGATAACATACTAGCATGTCTGGATTTCCAGTAGCGGTAACTACCATATATTACAGAGTAGGTGGTGAGCAAGATCTCAGCCTAAAATGCAGAAGCTGGGCTTTGTTTGAGAGGTAAGAGAGAATTTTGGGCTTCTATCAGAGGTAACAGTTGCACAGAGGAACTGGTGGTTGCTAAGGTGATACATTGTCTTTTATTGAAGGATCTATAGGGAATGGGATAGGAAGAGAGGTCAGATTCAGCTGTGACTGGCAAGCAAGCTGCTTGTCCTTATTGAATCTTTGAAAGTGTTGTTTCACCTATGGTTCTCGAACTTCTTAAGACTAGCTGGTCCAGGACAAGCAGAACAGCGTTTGCCCCGATAAAAGCACACATGGAAACACCAGCAGCTGTCGAACTGCAGGCATTTCGCTAAGCCAAGTTTATTATACAGTGTGGACATTAAAATAAATATAATTAATATATTTTTCAAAATGTTGTGGATGGGTAAATGATTACATTTGGAAGCTAGAAGCAGATGTCCTCTAGTCTAGAGAGTGTTTGTGATGTGATAACATTCTTAATAACTGGCATGAATTTCTTCATTGGCAACATAAGCAACTGCCTGCAGTGGTAGAATTTGAAGGCGCCATCTACTTGGGTTCCCAGCACTAGTTTAGTGCTTGAAGAAGAACATCAACTGTAATCTTAGCAACACCATTCCTTTGACAATGACGAAAAATCAGTGCAGAGTTATGAGCTGACGTGTGCTCACAGGAGGTGTAGTGGTGTTTCCATAGTAACAAGAAATCCATATGGAATGGAAGGGGTGTGGCCACCCCAGGGCCTGTGATCACATACTTGCTCACAGGGCCCGGACTTGATTTTTCATTCTTTGCTGCCATTTGAAGATCTTCACAGCATCCCAATCGTAGGATGTAAGAGAAAGTGAGGGGAAGATGTAGCAAGAGGCCATGGGTGAGAAGGGAGTCTGTGCAAAAGGGAAAAGACCCAGACATGGACATTTAAGGGATTTTAATCTTACATGGTTTATCTGACATTCAAATAAGTTCCGAGTTTAAGTAATGGCAGAAGAATGCCTACACCTTTTTAAAATGGATAATAACAGTATTTTTTTTTGTAGTAGCATAAAATATACAATGGCTTTATGTATGGTAGATATTTTTGTAGGTTTCTGCTTTAACAGACCAAAACATTATTGTTACAATGGTTAGAAAAATCCATGCACTTAACTAAAAGTTAACTTGCACTTGTCAAATGCAATGCCAATTAAACTACCCCAGCTCAAAGTAGCAATTTAGACAGTTTTTCTTATGCTGAGTCTGCTGCAGTTGGGTCATCCTAAAGAATCAAGGTCCAGCCTCAGCATGGAGGGCAACCAGCTAAACCTCAAGTGACCAAATGAGAGGTTAACTCACCGTCTCAGGGCAATAGACCCAGAATGCTTACAGATGCCTCTGGTAAGTTATGCAGGCAAGGCTGGGCTGAAGATAGCTCAGTTTGCAAGGACTTAGGCAAGGATGAGGTCAGCATGTTCTCCACAGTTATTGGAACAGGGTTGGGCTGAATTAACCCAGTCTCGAGGCTTAGCTTCAGCTTTATGAAAAGTCTCGGGTACCAGGCGTGGAGCTTGCATGATCGGCAATAGGGATGTGAATCGTTTTTTGACGATTTAAAATATTGTCCGATATTTTTTAAATCGTCATTAATCGTTAAAGAGTGCGGTAGAAATTCCACCAATTTATCATGGAAAAAATCGTTAATCGGGTTAGTGCACACTAACGGGAGTTAGGACACAACCTAAAAACCCACCCCGACCCTTTAAAACCGCTCCCTTAGCCTCCACCACCCTCCTGACCCCCCCAAAAAATGTTTTAAAATTACCTGGTGGTCCAGCGGAGCTCCCAGGAGCGTTCTCTTGTGCTCGGGCTGTCGGCCGATAAACAAAAATCCCACCCCGTCCCTTTAAAACTGCTCCCTTAGCCTCCACCACCCTCCCAACCCCCCCCCCCCCCCCCCCCCAAAAACGTTTTAAAATTACCTGGTGGTACAGTGGGCCCCGGGAGTGATCTCCCGCTCTCGGGCCGTTGGCTGCCACTAATAAAAATGGCGCCGATGGCCCTTTGCCCTTACCATGTGACAGGGTAACCGTGCCATTCGCTGGTCCCTGTCACATGGTAGGAGCACTGGACGGCCGGTGCCATTTGTAAAGATGGCGCCAGCCGTACACTGGATGGCCCGCGCCATCCACATCCTCTGGCAACAAACCCCAGAGCCTTATTGTGCGCTGAGTGAAAAAGAATCCTCTCCGACCAGTCCCAAATGTGCCACCTGCCAACCCCATAGAATGCCCCCCAGTCCCCCCACCATTCGAAAGTGTAAATAACCGATTCACATCTACTCTTTCAAGACCTCTCATGATCCCAAAGACCTCCACCACATCCCACCCCAGCCGCCTCCCCTCCAAGCTGAACAGCCCCATCCTATCCTTGCTTGGTAAGTGATCACTAAATTTATTTTATTTAATTATTTTTCATTACTGATTTTCATCACAGTTCAGATTTCAGGTTTTAAATGTCTGGTGCCCCCTTTTTGTCTGGTTTTTTTTTTGTCTGTTTTTTTTTAAAGCTTATATTCATTTGCCTAGATCTGGCATTACAGCATTGCTGGGGAGATCTCTAGAGACAGTGCTCTATCATCTTTTCGCTTTATGTGGTTTTTTTGGGTTTTTTTTTTAAATGTACTACCTAGTTTTGGAAAAGCCAGAGAGTTCCCAGGGTGGCAAAGGTCAGAGCTGCAGTAGTGGCGGCACTGGGCTTGAGTCTGGAAGCAGAGGGAAGGAAAAAGGCAATCTCCACTTTTTTCCTCAGGACGATCTTTGAGCATGTCCAGGAAAAACCTGCAGGGCTCTTACTCCCCTCTTCCAGACAAACTGTATTTATTTACGATAGTTACAAAATTATTTATAGAAACATGATGGCAGACATAAAAAAAATTTTTTATATATCAATTTTTTTGTTTTAAGTAAAAAATAATAATATGGAATGGAAAAAGGTAAGTTTCATACATATGAATGCATGCCTCCTCGGCCTTGCTTCAATTTTGTAGTGTAATCATAAGCTTACCAACCTTCCAATCCTTTTGTTATTTATGTTTCTTCTTTATTTTAATCAATGTGTGAATAAATAATAAAATTATTCTCTATATGACGCCAGTACTGGCTTTTAGCTTATTTGCTTTGTATAAAATGTTTATAGTCAAAACGCCATTAATGTGAACCTCTGTAAGGTAAGATTTTATACTAGGAAAATGTCCATGGTGAACGCCATGATAGTAAGGTATAGAAAACGTGTCACTTATCTCCCAACACAGCTGTGTTTCGAAAAAGTATCCTTTCTTCCTCAGGGGAGTTTGTATCCTTTTAATGGAACGCGCTCTCAAGTTCCGCCAGTTCTGCAGACTCTTCTCCTGGCCCAAATTTGAATATCTCCTGCCTCAAAATGGCAAACGCTAATTCAATGGCGTGCTGGTTTCCTCGGCATTATCCTTGTGCTAATTAGCACTGATCCATGGCTTTAGTTATTCCTTTCTCTCAGGCTTAATCAGCTCTGAATGGCGGCGTTTTTTTTACGCTTCTCAGTTTGCTATTTTATAAAAAACTACGGATCACAATCCCGCCAATGGTAGGAGGGACGTCTTAGTTGTTACGTTACTCAGGTGTTTAGAAATCAGCTGTGAGCGACGTATTGCTTGTTACGTAGCTCACAGTGGGAGGGATACCAATATGTCTAAAGATCAGCTGGGGACAGCGTCTTACGTCTTACGTCATCAGTAAGAAATTTCTATTCAAAACATACTATAATGCATGTATGCCAGAAGGGAATCCGGCTCGATTAGTCTAATTATGTCAAATCAATGTTGTCCACTCTATTTCTTCGTTCAATCCATGTGGAACCACCGTTTTTAACCTGAAAATCCAATGTTGTTCCGTATAATTTAAACTTTTCTTCTGATCGCCTCCTCGTTCATTATCGTCTATTTTGTCCAAAATCGTCCATCTTAGTTGGTGAAACTGATGGTCCTTGCTGACACAATGGTCAACTATTGGAGCCTCCATTGTTTTGGTGTTAAGTTTTGATTTGTGCTCTGTCAACCTCGTTCGTATTGGCCTAGATGTTCTGCCCACATAGTTTTTTGGACATGGGCATTGTATAAGGTAAATCACATTTTTGGATGTGCAATCGGTGTTTCTTTTCCTTTTTACGGAGTATCCTGTTACAGAATCTGTCCATTCTCCGCCCTCTATGGTCGTGCTGCACATGTTGCATCTTTGACATGCTCTGTGCTGTCCCCCATAATGTTCATCAATTTTCATTATGTCTGCATGAACAACTTTATCTCTGATGTTAGACCCTCTTGTAGTAGCTATAAGAGGGAATTCTTCAAATTCTTCATGAATTGCTAGTATAGGCCAATGTCTCCGAATGGAGGCTATGACCGATGCCGACGCCGTGCTTTGTGGTATGATACAAGTCAATCTGTTGTGTTCTTTTTTGTTCTGATACTGTAACAATAAATCGCGATCCGAAAATTTGGCTCTTTTGTAAGCCTTATTGATGACTTTCTTAGGGTAACCCCTATCTTTGAACTTATTTTTCAGAAATTCCGCCTGCCTTTCGAATTCTTCCGAAGTGGAACATATTCTCTTGTATCTAAAAAATTGGCTAACCGGTAATCCCTGTTTCAGGGTTAATGCGTGATGACTATGATATTTCAACAACGTGTTCCTTTCTGTTTGTTTATGATATACCGTCGTTTCAAGCTTGTGTCCCTTCTTATATATTTCCACGTCCAAGTAAGCTATTACCGTCTGGTTGCTTTCCGCTGTGAACTGTAAATTAACATCAAGTGTGTTAATCCACTTTAAAAATTCTTTCAATTCATTTTGGGACGACGACCAAATCAGAAAGACGTCGTCTATGTACCGGCGCCAATATTTGATATTAGTCCACCACTGGGAGGGATAAATATATTTTTCCTCGAATTGTGCGACGTAAATATTAGCCACGGAAGGGGCTAATGAAGATCCCATGGCAATGCCATGGGATTGATGATAATATTTATCACCAAATCTGAAATAATTGTTGGTAAGCACTACTTCTAGAAGGTCATGCAGAAAATGTGCAGGTATCCGGTGTATCCCTCTATCTTTGATTAATCGTTGCATCACTGTTTCTATTGCTTGTTGTTGCGGAATTTGCATATACAGTGATTGTATATCCATCGTGATTAGCCAGCTCTCTTCCCCTATCAACCGGATATCTGCTATTTCTCTCAAAAATTGTATGGTGTCTTTTAAATACGATTTGGCACTGACCACTAAGGGCTGTAATATTTTATCTAGAAAGATTGCTAGAGTGGACAACATTGATTTGACATAATTAGACTAATCGAGCCGGATTCCCTTCTGGCATACATGCATTATAGTATGTTTTGAATAGAAATTTCTTACTGATGACATAAGACGTAAGACGCTGTCCCCAGCTGATCTTTAGACATATTGGTATCCCTCCCACTGTGAGCTACGTAACAAGCAATACGTCGCTCACAGCTGATTTCTAAACACCTGAGTAACGTAACAACTAAGACGTCCCTCCTACCATTGGCGGGATTGTGATCCGTAGTTTTTTATAAAATAGCAAACTGAGAAGCGTAAAAAAAACGCCGCCATTCAGAGCTGATTAAGCCTGAGAGAAAGGAATAACTAAAGCCATGGATCAGTGCTAATTAGCACAAGGATAATGCCGAGGAAACCAGCACGCCATTGAATTAGCGTTTGCCATTTTGAGGCAGGAGATATTCAAATTTGGGCCAGGAGAAGAGTCTGCAGAACTGGCGGAACTTGAGAGCGCGTTCCATTAAAAGGATACAAACTCCCCTGAGGAAGAAAGGATACTTTTTCGAAACACAGCTGTGTTGGGAGATAAGTGACACGTTTTCTATACCTTACTATCATGGCGTTCACCATGGACATTTTCCTAGTATAAAATCTTACCTTACAGAGGTTCACATTAATGGCGTTTTGACTATAAACATTTTATACAAAGCAAATAAGCTAAAAGCCAGTACTGGCGTCATATAGAGAATAATTTTATTATTTATTCACACATTGATTAAAATAAAGAAGAAACACAAATAACAAAAGGATTGGAAGGTTGGTAAGCTTATGATTACACTACAAAATTGAAACAAGGCCGAGGAGGCATGCATTCATATGTATGAAACTTACCTTTTTCCATTCCATATTATTATTTTTTACTTAAAACAAAAAAATTGATATATAAAAAATTGTTGGGTACAGGAGGGTGAGATTAACATTCGAGATACATATATATTTGCTAGGTCTCACTTTCAGCGGAGATTGGGAACGATAGACATAAAAAAAAACCATGTGGCCTATCTAATCTGCCTATCCACACCAATTGCTCGGCTCTAAAATTCTTCCTTCTTCAGAGATCCCCTGTGCTTGTCTCATGCTTTCTTGAATTCAGATACTGCCCTTGTTGCCACCAACTCCACTGGGAAGCTGTTCCATTCATCCAGTTCCTTTTCTGTAAAAAATTCGTATCTTAGATTACTCCTGAGTTTACCCCCTTTCACCCTCATCCCATGACCCCTCTTTCCAGTGAATCCTTTCCATTGAAAGAGACCCACCTCTAGTGCATTGATACTTTGGAGGTATTTATATGTCTCTGTTGTTGCGCTTCCCGGCCGCGTTCGCTCCGCAGCCAGGCTGCTCACCTTTCTCGTCCGTCCACGAGCTCCAGCCTCTCCCACTCTGCAGCCGCAGCCAGTTCGCGGCGTCCCCGGCTCCCCCGCGCTCAGTCTCCTGTCCTGGCCTCACGGCGGGGCTCGGCGTCCTCCGTGGCATCGGCCTTGCCCCTAGGTGCGCGCGCGTGGACAGCCCGGCCTCTTAAAGGGTCAGGGGCAGATCCCACTTCCGCGGCGCGCCCTGATTGATGGCTGTATTAAAGAAAGTAGTCTGACACCACTTCCTCGCCTTGGCAATTGGGTCGTACACTCCGGTGTCTCTAGTTTGCCTTCCAGCGTCTCCTGTTCCTTCGTCTCTCCATCCCTGGTAGTACCCTTCGGATTGATCTTACAGTACTGACCATTGCTTGCTCCTGACTACTCTTGATTGCTGCCTAAAACCGACCTCTGCCTGTACTCTGACTACTCCTGATTGCTGATTGACTACAGGTACTGACCCCTGCTTTGGCTGACCATTCAGAACTGTTTCTTTGGCCATGATCCTCACTATCCACTCGGACTCTCTGTTCTGGCCTCCTGTGTCCTCTGGACATTCTTGTTACGGCGGTTACTTGTTACGGCGGTTACTTGTTACGGCGGTTACTACCCCAAACCAAATGTGCCTGATACTTCACTTTCCATGCATATCCAGCATGGTTCTCTGCTGCATCGGCATGGGAGAAAGACTGATACATCACGCATTTCCAGCATAGCTCTCTGCTTCAACGGCAGGGGAAAAAAAAATTAACAAACAAACAAACAACAAACAACGGCAGGGGGAAAAATAAAACAAAAACAAAAAACTGATGCTTCACGCATATCCTGCATAGCTTCAACAACAGGGGTGAAGAAAAAAAGGATTCGCAATCACAAAGTGAGGAGTAGCTGGCTTGTTACGGCGGTTACTACCCCAAACCAAATGTGCCTGATACTTCACTTTCAATGCATATCCAGCATGGCTCTCTGCTTCTACAGCAGGGGAGAAGTAAAAAAAAAAAAAAAAAAACCAACAAGAGCTGTACAACATAGTCTAGGTAAAACAAATAAGCATGGGTGTAGCTTGCTTATCGCGGCAGTTACTGCCCCTACTACCCCTAACTAATCAAGCTAGATATTTCACTTGCATGCAGCTCCATCACTGCTCTCTACATTAATGGTGGGGGTGGAAGGGGAATAGAACAAGGAGCTAAGAGTAACAGATAAGAATGAGAGAAAAAATGTGTGAGGCTTGCTGGGCAGACTGGATGGGCCATTCGGTCTTCTTCTGCCGTCATTTCTATGTTTCTATGTTTCTATATGACTGTGCACCCTTGTTCGTGGTGGGCACTCCTCTGCACTTCCTCTCTAGGAGATCCTGCAAGGTCCACCTAAGACCAGGTGGCCCGGGTAACCAAGGGCTCAACCTGAGGGAACCCCGGGTTGCTATTGGCGAAGCTCCAGTTAGCCTCTGTCTCCTCCTGTGCTCTGCCTCCTGGTGGCAGGCGCTCTCTGGGTCCGACCAGAGGGCCGTACCAATCCTGCACCAGGCCAAGGGTCCACCTCCAGCGCAACATCTATCATATCTCTCCTATCCCACTTTTCCCTAGGGCAATGGTTCTCAACCTTTTTCCCCTTGTGACACACCTGATTGACAGTGCTCACTGCTCACTCTAATCCACAGCTGAACTGAAAAAATACCTCAGTATTACTTTTATTGTTAAGAATGACCCAAGGGAAAGCTAAGAGTGCTCTTGCTGAATAGAAATTATATAATTTTGGTACAAGCTGTATTCTTTGTTCCCCATGGCGCCACCTAGATTTTTTTCCTCTGCTGTCACTTTTGGGCCCAGCAAGGGAAGATAGAATCAGTTATCACTGCCCCAGAAGAGAAAGAGAATTGTCATTTCTCGCTGGACTCCGGCAGGGATGAAGGACAAAAGCTGTGTCCTCTGGGCCCTGTGGGGGAAGAAATTTGCCTCTCAGAACCGATGCAAAAGTATTAGGTGACCTAAGTGAACTGTACAGACTTATTTATTTATTTATTTATGTATTTATTTATTTATTTAAGGCTTTTATATACCGACTTTCTTGATACAAATCAAATCAACTCGGTTTACATCGAACAAAGCGGTTAACCGTAACCAAATAACAGGAGACACAGACTGAAGAAGTAAAAAAAGTTACATTGTAACAGGAGCGCAAAAACTGGGGATAGGAAATATAGGGGGGAGAACAGAGATAAATAACTTTTTACAGGAGAAGTACTTAGTGTTTGATTAATCACAGGAGAGTTGGGAACAATTCTAAGTCAAGCTATTGGCTTGCACGTATCTTCCACCCTCACCCTAACACACAATTAAAAATTATGCATTAATAATAGATTTTACATGAAACATGCCCTTAAAAACAAGTGACGATAAAAAATATCACTTACAACATGTATATTATATTGATGTGCACTGCTATGGTGCCAACTAGAAAACCCTGTAATAAAGTTACAAAAAGACACTTGAAACTCCTACGGTATTAGGCCTATTGTATCGTACTCAGTGAGGGCTTAGCCCTCAGAAAGCCACGAGTAAAAGAATTATTATAACAATATGGTAATCCTCCATACCAAAACAATAATAACTGCAAGCATGCAAACAGTAACAACTCTAGCTATGAAAAAGGCAGCAGTGCTAATATTACACTTCCTATTAGGAAAATAGAACAAGCCAGGTTATTCTACTGTAGGTCACTACATACATGCAATATCGGCACACATTAAATGGGCGCTCATATGGAGTGCCTGCTCCCTTAACACGCACCAATCCAATTCTCCCAGGTGCCCAATTTAATATTTAAATTGGGTGCCATGGTGAAAAGGAGGCATTAGGGGAAATTGTGTACTGCTAGAACCTCCTGGGCAGTAGGTGCCCAGGAGAGATGACTGTCAGCTGGGATTAGGAAATGAATGCTCAATTTTATGAGCATCCATTTTCCTAACCTGTGCACTGCCATGGGTTAGGAAAAGGGACACTCGTTAATTGAGCATCCCTTCCCCTAACCTGACCGCCGCTCTGGCACTTTTGTTTTTTTAATTTTCCTATTTCGGTTCCTCTGACTTAATATCCCCACAATTAATTTTTTTGGGCTCCTTAAGATTTAACACCTGCTCTGGGCAGGCTTTACTTTTTGCAGGTTAAAATGTGAACATCGGGCACACATTTTGTTTTTGCATCAGGGGAAAATAGGTAATAGACACATCAGCATGAATTGCATGTGATGAGCGCTATTACCTATGCACTCGTTTTCGACATGCTAATCCCCATTTTGCATCAGGGGTTATGGACACACATCCAATCATGTGTTGAGCCGTGGCCAGCGCATAGTGTTGCATCAGCCTAAATGTAACTACACTCTGGCAGAATACCTTGCCTTGGCCATACATGCAGAATACAGATGGATCCTCATCAAATACAGAATAAAAATCATGCAAATTTAAAAAATACATATTTCATAAAAGCTAAATACTATAACAACATCCAACAATTAAAAACTTGCAAACATGTTCCAAACACCAATAAAATATTTCAAAACGACAGACACAAACATCCATTAATTAAGGATAAAAAAATACATATTCTCCAATACCTGGTAACTTTTGATTTCCAGGTGCTCTGAGATTGTTGTGGATTAGCAGGCAGAGAGGAAGGAAGGTTGTTGCACACAAATTTTCTCCACTATCTCTCATATATCCACATACACTCTTCCTCACTCTCACATGCTCAGCCTCACTCACACACACATACATGCTGTCTCTCTTAGATGCTCAGTCTCACGCATGCACACACACATACACACAGACACGGGCTGTCTCTCTTCCCCTGGAAACACAAGTGGGCAGAAATAGCCTCAGACTGTCCTCCTCCTCCAATCCCCTTGGCTGATGGGACTTTTTTTTGGGGCCTGCACTGCTCCTTCTCTTCAATCAGTGCCGATGCAAGCCCAGAGCCCATGCTGCTCCTCTTTCTCTGACTTAGCAATGTGGCTTCTCTTTCCCAAGTGGGCCCTCCCCACTTGGTCTTCTGGGCTGCACTGATAAGGAGAAGCCATTCCCCTCCCCCACCCCCACGGTGTTCTGTAGGTGAGGTAACTGCTGCTATTGGCTCTACTGCCAGAGTTCCACCCATTCAGGCTTGAAAATGCTGACAGCCAGGGTGGAGAAGGAGATCACTGCAGGAGCAGAGGAGAGGGAGGGAAGATTAGCCACTCCAGCAGGGGTCCAGGGAGCACTGTATTCTCCCATAGAGGTTGCGACACACCAGTTGAGAATCACTGCTCTATGGCATACATGTTTAGATCATTGAGTTTTTTTCCCATATTCTTTAAAACAAAGCCGATTGACTATTTTAGTAGCCATCCTCTGGACTGATTCCATCCAGGGGCCTTCAGAATTGTACACAGTATTCCAAATGAGGTCTCACCAGGGAATACAGGGAGAATATTGCTTCCTTTTTTCTACTGACAATTCCTCTCCCTGTGCACCCAAGCATCTTTCTAGCTTTTGCTGTCATCTTATCCACTTGTTTGGCCACTGTAAGGTGATGGAAGAATTGCAGACCCCATATTGTAGTGCTCCCTTTGGGTTTGGCAGCCCAAATTCATGACTCTACATTTCTTAGCAGTAAATATTAGCTTCCAGACTCTAGACCATTCCTCAAGCCTCATTCTACCCATCCTTCTTCACTATCTAGTCTGTTGCAGAATTTTGGTATCATCTGCAAAGCAACATTTCCCATTAGTTTTTCCACAATTTGGTTTATGAAAATGTTGAAAAGAAGCAGTCCCAGGACCAAACCCTATTGCACTCCACTAGTAATGCCACCCTCCTTGGCATGAACTCCATTTACAAATTATCCTTTGTCGCATCCCACTCATCCAGTTTCTAAGCCAGTCAGATACTTTAGGGCCCGAACAGAAATATTTGTTAAGCAATTCCTCATTTTCCTTGTCAGCCTCTCTATATTCTTCTCTTTCACCTCTGAGTCTCAGAATGCCAATTTTTCACTTTCTTCTGTCACTCACATATCTTAAAAAAAAAGTCTTGTCCCTCCATTTTACTGTATTGGCTATTTTTCTTTTTTACATCTTTGCTTTCCTGACTACTTTCCCAGCTTCTCTTAGCTTTTCCAGATATTGTTACCTGTCTTTTTCTGTCTATGATTTCTTGTAGTTTATGAATGCTAACATTTTTTTCCTTTCCTTTTCAGCTTCTTTTTAAAACCATGGTGGCCTCTTTTTTTCCTCTTCACTTACTTTCCTAACGAAAAGGTTAGTTGCCCTTACAATATCTCTTTTTAGTTTTGCCTACTGCTTTTCTATATTCTATAGATTTTCCCATTCAGCTAATGACTCCTTGAGGTACTCCCCTATTTTAACAAAATGTATTTTCCTAAAATCTGGAACCCTCATCTTTGAATGAACCATCACCACCTGCACTCTGAACCACATCATCTGGTAAACCCAAATAATCATCCACCATGACATCAAAAACTCTCTCCAAATTGGAAAGTACCAGGTCCAGTTTCACTCCCTCCCATGGTTTCTGTTACCAGCTGTTGGAGCAGTGCTCCCTGCAGAGAATCCAGATCCCCCTGCTCCTAGAAGAATTCACAGTTGGGATGTCCTAATCAATTTCTGGCAGACTGAAATCACTTAGCAATAGCATGGCCCATCTCATAGCAATTTTGTGAATATCCTCCATTAAATCTATGTCCATTTTGTTATAATCTGCTGTGGTTGTGGACCCTGGATCGTAGAGAGAACTGACTCCACCCACATGGAGGAGCCATGTGGGGACTCACTATGATAGGCATGGCCTCAGCTGAAATAGACACAGAAAGTAACGAGACTTTATTAGACTGGAACGTGGGGGGGTACCCACTGAGTGAAAGGATGACACAGTCCAGAGTAGTAGGTAGCTCAAAGATGTTATCCCTGGTAGTGGCCCGCAGAGCGGGGCACACTGGGGGACTCCTCTCCAGGTGACACACCTCTCAGGGTAGATCCGGTGGTGGCCCGCAGCGCAGGGTATGCCGAGAATCAGCACAGTAGTAGAACAGAGAGGTGCAGGAGGTCAGCAGAGCAAGGTAGATGATGGTACTCAAAGAGACGAAGGTTAGCTGGGATGAACACGGTAGTGGCTCGTCGCACGGGGTACACCGGAGGTTCCGTCAGCGAGATGGTAGTAGCAAGAGGCGTACTCACAGAGCTGAACAAAGCTGGATACTTCAGGCAGGAAGGCCCTCCAAGGAGCGGATAGCCAGAACATGACAAGGCCCCCGAGGAGCAGGTATCTAAAGCGTTCTATGTTCAGAAGTTCAGGAACAGGTTTAGCACAGTGAAGTGAAGCATCTCCAAGAGGAGTGAACTTAAGCAGGAAGGAAGTCCTTGCTAACTCATAGGAAGCATAGGCTGAAGGATTAAATACACTGGTGGGTGATGTCATGGGGAGGGGACGCCCCCGAGGTTCCCGCCATGATGTGAATAAGAGAGGGCCTGGCGCACGTGCCCTAGGTAATCACTGGTTCAAGATGGCAGACGGGATCGCCCATGCCGTCCCGGGGACGCCGGGGAAGGCAGCATTTGCAGGCTGAGGCCGCCATGCTCCTGAGAATTGCTGGTGCAGGGAAAAGAGAGGTGAGCAACAGAGGTCGCAGCCATCTGCGACCGATGGGCACAACACATTTCTTCTCTTTGTGATGGAAGTCTGTGTATTACACCAATATAAACATGTGTTCCATTCCCTCCTCCCAAATTAACTCACAGGGCCATTTTCTTATCTCATAAACATGGCAGTTCTGTTGCTTTAACATTATTTTTTATAGATGGTGCCACCCCTCCTCCCTTTTATCTTACCCTGCCCTTCCTGAATACATTGTAGACCAGTATAACACTGTACCAGTTGTGGTTTCCTTGTATGATGTCTCTATGTTAGTCACTTCAAGTCTGCCTCTTCCACGACTGCCTCTAAATCCAGAACTTTATTTCCTATATTATGGGCATTAGTGTACATAGCTTTCCAGATGTTGCCCTTTCTTCCCATTTCTGCACAATTATTTAATGTCTTACTTACCTGAGGGCTTATACTTACCTCCATTCCCAATGATCCTTCTTTAAAGTCCTCTTCAGTACGTTCTGTTTTGAAAGACACTTTGCACCTTCTTCAATGGGTGGACACCATTTCTGCTGGGCAGTTCTTGTAATGCCATCCCATGCTCCAGGAAACATGTGCAGAGTGCAATGATAATTTATTGATGTAGGTAGCTTAGGGCAATATGTTCAAAAGTTGAGAATTCACTGGACTATGTGAAAAAGCTGCACCAGCATCTGCAGCAGCACCTTATCCAAGTCTCAGTGAGCAGAACAGAGTTCCAGGGCAGGAGTGAAGTTGAGAGTGGATTTAGATTTAAGACTAATTATTCGCTTTTCCAAATCCAAGCTCAAGATAGGTTACAGTCAGGTTCAATAAGTGGTTCCCTGTCCAAAAGAGCTTATAATCTAAGGCTCTTTTATTTTCCCATAGACACAGACTGGGGAAATAGCCATTGTAAATCAGTCCCTAGCTTAGGGGCCGATGCAATTATGTGCGCTGAAAGCGGGCGCTGACTTTTCAGCGCCTGCTTTTTTAATGTATGCATGGCGCCCACAAGGGGGGTGCCATGCAATATGGAAATTAGGGGGTCACGCTAGGAAGGAGGCACTAGGGTCGCTTGCACGACCTTAACGCCTCCTTCCTAATGCGACCCGCCGCGGCTGACGGTTATGACGACCGACGCCGGTAAACTCAACCTTGGTTTTCATAACTGGCCATCTGCCAGTAATGAAAATGGCCATCTGCCAAGTTATTTTATTTCATTTTTTCTGCTTTTCTGTACTTCTTTTCAATGTGCTCAGCTATAAATGCCTGCTCCAGGCAGGCGTTAATATCTGAGCGATAAATGTGCATCTGAGATGCACATTTATCTTTTTGCATTCGGAGTGAATGAGTAATAGGCTCATTCACATGCATTTGCATGTGATGAGCGCTATCTCATTCACTCCGAGTCGGACGCGCATTAAATAGGTGCTAATCCCCCTATTGCATTAGGGGGTGGATTAGCGCCTATTTATACCGAGTCTGACTGTGTGTTGCATCAGCCCCTTTGTACTTGAGATGCTGGAGAGTTAAGTGACTTGCTAAGATCATAAGGAGCATCAGTGGAAGAAACAGAATTTGTACCCTGACTTCTCTGGATCACAGCCTACAGCTCTACTAAGATAGTTCTTCACTCTCAGACCTTACTCTTCACTCCTCTGCAGCTAAAGATTTTTTTTTTTTTTTTGCTTATTTATTTATCAATGTTTATTATAATAAACAGAAAACAGGAAAAAAATCAATGGGAAAAAATAAGTAATTATTTCCAATGATTTTCTCCCATTTTTGGTCTTATAATGAAAATTTGAGGAAAAGTAAAATAAAAACTAAAAACAAAGGGGCAGTTTATAAGAGCCCTGCTCGCGTAAATCCGCCTGAATTTACGCGAGCAGGGCCTTGCGCGCCGGTGCGCCTATTTTACATAGGCCTGCCAGCGTGTGCAGAGCCCCCGGACTCGCGTAAGTCCCGGGGTTTTCCGAGGGGGGCGTGTCGGGGGCGAGGCCGATCGGCGCGGCATTTTCGGGGCGGGACGCAGCGTTTTGGGGGCGGGCCCGGGGGCGTGGTTTCGGCCAGGGGCGGTCCGGGGGTGTGGCCGCGCCCTCCAGAACCGCCCACGGGTTGCGTCTAGGCGCGCCAGTGGCTCGCTGGCGCGCGGGGATTTACTTCTCCCTCCGGGAGGCATAAATCCCCCAACAAAGGTAGGGGGGGGTTTAGACAGGGCCAGGGGGGTGGGTTAGGTAGAGGAAGGGAGGGGAAGGTGAGGGGAGGGCGATAGCGAATTCCCTCCGAGGCCGCTCCAATTTCAGAGCGGCCTCGGAGGGAACGGAGGTAGGCTGCGCGGCTCGGCGCACGCCGGCTACACGAAATCGGTAGCCTTGCACGCGCCGATCCAGGATTTTAGCAGATACGCGCGGCTACGCGCGTATCTACTAAAATCCAGCGTACTTTTGTTTGCGCCTGATGCGCCTACAAAAGTACGCGAAGGCGCCCTTTTTTAAAATCTACCCCAAAGGTCCCAATGCTTATCTCCATGTTTTGCTGAATTCTGTTGCTGATTTTGACTCCACTGCCTCCAAGGAAAGGCTCCATGTCTTCACCATGCTCTCTCTGAAGACGCACTTCCTAATGTTACTCCTGAGTCTTCCCCTTTTGAGCCTGATATGATTTCTTGTTCTAGAGCTTTCTTTCTAGAACACTGAAGAAGGTTTGTTTCTTGTGCATTGTTTGTACCTTTAGCAGTAACTTGAGTGTTTCAATCATGTTACCCATGCTTCTCCACTCCTCTGGAGTGTACATGTTTGGGGCTTAAATTGTTTTGTCTAGGAAGGTGTGCTGCCTGCTAGGAGGCCAAATCCAAGACATTACAGAAAGGTTGCTGAAACCCATAAGTCATCTGACTGATACCCCATGCTGCTCATTCATGTAGGTATCAATGATGTAGGAAGACATGGCATTGAGCACAACAGAAAAGACTAATGGTACTAAGAGTATGGGTAAAAGAAACAGGGGGCCTTAAGTGGTGGTCTTTTCTATCGTTCCAGTCTAGGTTAAAGGCATGGCAAGAGACAGACTTAGCCTGAAGATGAACACATGGCCATATGGATGGTATCAATGACAAAACTTTGATTTCTTGGATCATTCTAGGATAGCAAATGATGACATTCCGCTGAGTAAAGGTGGGATACACCTATTAAGAAATGTAAAGAGAATTATTGTTCGCAGACTTGCCAGCCTAGTGGGAAACACTTTAAACTAGGTTAATTGGGGAATGGTAATAAAAGCCCACAGGTAAACAGGATATGTAAATTCCATAATAAGGTCAGAAGAATGGGGAGTAGTACAGGGAGACCTATAATAGCAGGTGGATACAATGAAGCAGTAATAATTGGAAGATATTTAAAACATTTGAAAACTGTATTGGTCTTCTTTTCCTCTTCTTTTTATTTAGTTTCCTATCACTTATTTTAGTTATAACCATTCGGGACCTTATTTCCACACTCCTGAAAATACAGACGAAAGTCCTTTCCGATGGCACGTGATCCCTGCTCCCCTCACCACAGCTCAATGCCTGCTTCTTTGCCCTTCCCTTCTTTCCTCCTTGAGTTTCTCTTTTTTTCCTTCTTCTGTCTTTTTCCCTCCTTTGCCCAACTGCTTCTCTCTATACACACTGGTAATTTTTAGAGATGTGAATCGTGTCCTCGATCGTCTTAACGATCGATTTTGGCTGGGAGGGGGAGGGAATCGTATTGTTGCCGTTTGGGGGGGTAAAATATCGTGATATATCGTTAAAATCATTAAAACCCGCTAAAACCCACCCCCAACCCTTTAAATTAAATCCCCCACCCTCCCGAACCCCCCCACAAATGACTTAAATTACCTGGTGGTCCAGCGGCGGTCCGGAACGGCAGCGGTCCGGAACGGGCTCCTGCTACTGAATCTTGTTGTCTTCGGCCGGCGCCATTTTCCAAAATGGCGCCGAAAAATGGCGGCGGCCATAGACCAACAGGATTCGACGGCAGGAGGTCCTTCCGGACCCCCGCTGGACTTTTGGCAAGTCTTGTGGGGGTCAGGAGGCCCCCCCCAAGCTGGCCAAAAGTTCCTGGAGGTCCAGCGGGGGTCAGGGAGCGATTTCCCGCCGCGAATCGTTTTCCGTACGGAAAATGGCGCCGGCCATACGCGTATGGCCGGCGCCATTTTCCGTACGGGTTCCGGCGCCTCGCTGAACGACCTCCTGCAGTCGATCTCCTGCCGGCGCCATTTTCCGTATGGAAAACAATTCGCGGCGGGAAATCGCTCCCTGACCCCCGCTGGACCTCCAGGAACTTTTGGCCAGCTTGGGGGGGGCCTCCTGACCCCCACAAGACTTGCCAAAAGTCCAGCGGGGGTCCGGAAGGACCTCCTGCCGTCGAATCCTGTTGGTCTATGGCCGCCGCCATTTTTCGGCGCCATTTTGGAAAATGGCGCCGGCCGAAGACAACAAGATTCAGTAGCAGGAGCCCGTTCCGGACCGCTGCCGTTCCGGACCCCCAGGTAATTTAAGTCATTTGGGGGGGGGGTTCGGGAGGGTGGGGGATTGAAGGAGGTAGGATTTGGCAAGGAAATGTTTAAGTTATTTGGGGGGGGTTCGGGAGGGTGGGGGATTTAATTTAAAGGGTCGGGGGTGGGTTTTAGCGGGTTTTAGTGTGCCGGCTCACGATTCTAACGATTTATAACGATAAATCGTTAGAATCTCTATTGTATTGTGTTCCATAACGGTTTAAGACGATATTAAAATTATCGGACGATAATTTTAATCGTCCTAAAACGATTCACATCCCTAGTAATTTTACTTCAATCCCTGAGAATGCTCAGCTGCCTTACCACACATCCAGTCATGAGTTATTGCTTTTTAGAATCTTAGCCACTAAGCATTTCTCCATTTTGTGCTATTGGCAAAACATCTTCAGTGATTTGATGTGATGGAGTGAGTATACCCCACACAGGCATCTGACAGGGAAAGAGTTTAACCCTTATTTCAGGAAAGCTGCTGATTAGGAAGGAACAGGTGAGGTCTCTAGTTTATAAGAAGTCAGGCTGTGAGCTGGTTATTGATAAGTTTTTCCATTAGTTTGGCGATGAAGGGCAAGTTTGCTATGGGGCGAAAGTTTGCAGGGTTGGTTGGATCCAGATTAGGTTTCTTTAGTAAAGGTTTTAGAGAGGCAGTTTTAAGAGAGTCTGGAACGTATCCTTGTGCCAGGGAACAATTTATGATGTCTGCCAATGGTTTAGTTATGGTGTTAGGGATAGTAAGCAGGAGTTTGGTGGGAATTTGATCGTATGGATGTGACGATGACTTCATTTTCTTTATTAAAGATTCAATTTCCAGGGAAGAAGTGGGTTCAAATGATTCTAGAAGCGGTTTGTGTGTGGAGGGGGAAGGTTTGTAGATGGGTGGAGGTTGGGTGTTTGCATTATTCAGTGGTGCTAGTAGGTTGTGAATTTTCTTCTCGAAGAATAGAGCTAGTTCTGTGGACTTGTTTTGGGCTTCTTCTTCTGGGATGGTTGGTGTGACTGGTGTAGTGAGGGCTGATACATAAGCAAATAGAGTTTTTGGATCGTATATGAAGCTATGTATTCTTTTGACATAGAAATCTCTCTTTGTGCGTAGTAAGGTGGTCCTGTAGATGCTCATGGCGGTTTTATAATTGGCTAGAAGGGAGGGTGAGGGATCTTTACGCCATCATTGCTCTTTGTGACGTAGGTCTTGTTTGAGATTTTTTAGTGTTGTAGAGAACCAAGGTTTCTTATTTGAAAGAGCTGGGTTGATTTCTTTACAAGTTAAAGGGCAGGTTTTGTTAGCTACTGAGTGAGTGATGTTAAGACATGATGTTATCGCAGTGTCGGCATTGGTGAGATCCAAATTGGGTAGGTCCTTGGCCAGGTTTGAGCTTAGGTCATCCATTGAGCATGGTTTCTGAACCAAATTGTTGATTTGGGAATGCAGGGAGTCTGTTTTTTCTTTATTGAGAGTTCAGTAGTGATCAATGCGTGATCTGACCAGGGGATGGGGGTACAGGTGGGAGAGGTATTGGTCGAGATGGGTTCATTTATGAAAATGAGGTCCAGAGTGTGGCCAGCTTTATGGGTGGGTTTATTTATAATTTGCTTGAAGCCCATGGCTTGGAGAGAGGATAGGAGGGCTTCACAGTTGGGGGTAGGAGATGGGGAGTCAGCATATATGTTGAAGTCCCCTAAGATGATGGCCGGGGCGTCTGTGTTGATGTGTTTGGCGACGATTTCGATGAGCGGGGAGGGGTCAGACTCTAGGAGCCCTGGTGGGGCATATATAAGACAGATTTGAAGTATGTTTGATTTGAATAGCCTAATTTCTAGTTTGGTTGTTGAGCTCACTGGTAGCTGTGATATTCTCAATTCTTTTATTGCAGCTAGCAGTATTCCTCCTCACCTTTTCTTTTGTCTGGGTAAGGAGAATATGTCATATGCTTGTATTGGCAATTGGTTGATTAGGGCCGTGTCTGTGTTTTTCATCCATGTTTCAGTGATTGCGCAGATAGCAGGTTGAGAGTCTAGGAGGAAGTCATTGAGGATATGAGATTTTTTTGTGAGGGATTGGGAATTGAGAAGCGATAGGGTAATTAGAGAGAGGCCCAGGAGTTGAGTAAGGGGTGAAGTCATGATAGGGATCAATGATCTCTTTGATCGTTGATGACTGGGGATCTGTGGTTTATCTCTGCTAAGGAAAGGATGGGAGAGAATGGGAATGGGAAATGTTTGAATCATGGTGTGTGAGTGAGGGAACAGAGCTGGCGGTTTATAGATGAAGTCAGGATGATTTCTAGAAACTGTTTGGAGAGGACAATGTTGTTGCTGGAGGAGGTTGGAATGTTCTGTGGTGTGGTTGTATTAGAGTAGGTGCTGGAGTGGCTGGATACCCCCTGGAGTGGCTTGTTGAATGGTGGATTGGTTGGAAGTGCGTTGGAGTGGCTAGATGCATGTTGGGGTGGCTGGGTGCACGCTAGAGTGTCTGGAGGCACATTGGAATGGCTGGAAGAATGCTGGCGTGGCTGGATGAGTGCCTGGATGCATGCTGGAGTGGCTGGAAGTGTGCTTGGGTGCACGTTGGCGTGGCTAGATGAATGCTGGCGTGGCTGGATGGGTGCCTGGATGCACTCTGGCGTGGCTGGAAGAAGAATGCTGGTGTGGCTGGGTGCACGCTGGAGTGGATGGTTGAGTGGTTGGATGCACGTTTGAGGGGGCAGTAGAAGGAGTTGCTGTGGTTCGGTGTCTGTTGGTTTCTGGAAGTAGTCAGGGTAAGAAATTTCTGTTTCTTTGTTCAGGTGCGCACTAAGGGGCGCACAAAGGGGCGGGCCCCTTTGTCGCACTCCTTAGGCGCGCGACGCCTGGAGCGGTCTGAGCCCTTTAAAGGGCTTTGGTAAGCCGGTCGTGACGTCGGGGCTTCCGGGGGAGGGCTTACCGGGCTGCGCGGTTTTTCTTTTTTAAAGTTGCATCCCTC
The DNA here is from genome assembly GCF_901001135.1 of Rhinatrema bivittatum. Taxonomy (NCBI): domain Eukaryota; kingdom Metazoa; phylum Chordata; class Amphibia; order Gymnophiona; family Rhinatrematidae; genus Rhinatrema; species Rhinatrema bivittatum. Next base: position 466,131,881 of record NC_042617.1, on the reverse strand, counting down.
GCCTGAGGGAGTTAGTCTGGGCCGCCTCGGAGGCCTCGTGGGAGGCTGGTCTCTGGTCCACCTCCCCTGGCCCCAATGGGCCGGCGCCGATCGTGCGGGGAGGGCCGACTCGAGCCGGGGGGGCGACGTGCGGCGTGCCGGTCGAGAGGCGAGGAGCGAAGGGAGGGCGCCTGGAGCCATCTGAGCCCTTTAAAGGGCTTTGGTAAGCCGGTCGTGACTTCGGGGCTTCCGGGGGAGGGCTTACCGGGCTGCGCGGTTTTTCTTTTTTAAAGTTGCGTCCCTCGCCTGAGGGAGTTAGTCTGGGCCGCCTCGGAGGCCTCGTGGGAGGCTGGTCTTGGGTCCACCTCCCCTGGCCCCGACGTGCGGCGTGCCGGTCGAGAGGCGAGGAGCGAGGAGATGGCTTATTTCATTCCCTTGCCCAAGCTGCCATCTGCGCCTGAATTGGCTCAATTATTCATGCAACACATCTTCAGAATTCATGGTCTGCCACAAGACATTGTCTCAGATCGGGGACCCCAGTTCACTGCCTGTTACTGGGGGGCATTATGCAGGAAATTCGATGTACAACTCAGTCTGTCTACCGCTTTCCACCCCCAGAGTAATGGGCAGATGGAACGCACCAATCATTCCTTAAAAATGTTTCTTCGCTCTTTTGCCAATGAGAGGCAGGATAATTGGGTAAAGTTGTTACCGTGGGCCGAGTTCTCGTATAACAACCATTCCCACTCAGTCACGGGAAGCTCGCCTTTCTTAACCGTCTTCGGTAAACAGTTAAAACCACCACTACCTCTGTCCCTACCTAGTGCTTTACCGGCGGTTCAACTCTCAGCCCAACAATTACGTTCCCTGTGGACATCTATCCAAAGTAAACTCTCCAAAGCAGCCAAGGTCACGAAAAGATGGGCAGACCGACATCTTCAACCGGCACCCGTCTTCCTTCCTGGAGATCGAGTTTGGCTCAGCACAAAAAACATTCAGCTTCGGATCCCGTCCCGAAGATTGGCCCCAAAATTTTGTGGACCGTTCCGGATAGCTGAGCGTGTGGGTTCAGTGTCATACCAGCTGCGCCTGCCGTCCTCCATGCATATACAAAATGTGTTCCATGTCTCCCTACTAAAACCTCTCATCCTCTCCAGGTACCACCGTCAAGTTCCCGACACCATGGACCCATCCGTACAGGACGCACCCACCTATCAAGTCCGGGAGGTCCTGGATGTCCAGTTCCATCTTCGACATTGGGAATACCTGCTCGCACACATGGGAACCAGCCAGTAACATCCTGGATAAATCCCTTCTTCAGCAGTTTCATCTTCAGCATCCCAGTAAACCTGGGCCTTCTAGGAGGGGGCGTAAGAAGGGGGGTACTGTTGCAGTCCCGGTCGCAACCGGGACCTTACCTCTCCGTTCAGGGTCCAGGCACCGGGAGGTTTGCTGCAATCCATCGGCCCTGGTCCCCGGTGGCAGCCTCCGTGCACGGGCAGGCCGGCACGGCCTGTTTCGCAGCGGCATCTCCACAAGGGAGACACCGCCGAGTCGCCAAACTCAACCCCTCCCCTCCTAGGCGTGCGCGCGCAAGGAGGGTAAATTTAAAGGGACTTTCCCGCCACACCGCGGGCCGTCCCTCCTCATGATGTCAGACGCCGGCAAATACTTAAGGCCGGCGTCTGCACCTGTTAGATGCCTTGCAACAAGGTTGCTTTGGTGATCCTAGTTGCTGTGTCCCTCAGGAATTCTCGCCTGCTGTTGTTCCAGTCTTGGTTCCTGTTCCAGTTGCCTGTTTCAGTTCCAGTCTTGGTTCCTGTTCCAGTCGCCTGCTTCAGTTCCAGCCTTGGTTCTTGGTTCCGGTATCCAGTTCCTACTTCAGTTCCGGTCCTGGTTCGTGGGATCTGCCTTCGGTTCCAGCCCTGCTCTCGTTCTAGGCTTTCCTGCCTGTCCTGGTTTGCTTCTTCGATTCCGACCTCTGCCTGCCCCCATCGCCTCCTGACTGCTGCCTGCCTTGACCTCGGATCGTCTCTTCGGATTTCACCCTTTCGCCTAAGTCCCAGCGGTCTGGACTCCTACGGGCGCCTCCCGGGGGAGTCTCGGGCTTCCAGGGTGAAGTCGTTTTCTCTCCTCGCCTAAGTCCCAGCGGCCTGGCTCCTACAGGCTCCTCCTGGGGGAGCGCGGGCTTCCAGGGTGAAGATTCTTCTCCCCGCTCTGCTAGTATCCGCCTCCCGGCCTGTATTCTCTTCATGGAGACTTCTCTTCCACCTTCTACGCTCTCCGTCAGGCCGGTCTAAGGGTCCACCAAAACCCGCATAACAGGTTGGACTGAGGCCTGTTTAAGGGAATCATGCAGAACACCTTGTTGTAGGAAAGAGTTGATGAGATTAGTAAGAAAAGGGGAGTCTTTATGCGTGTAACCGTCCTGACGTGCACCGGGCCTATTTTAAAAAGGCCCAGCGACTGTGCACATAAGTTATAAAATCAGGTGTACAAAATCACATGTACGCCCGTGCCCACCCTTTTAAAATCTACCCCTAAATGAACAGAAACCTGAATTATTAGAAAAACCTGTGAAAAAGAAAAACAAAATAAAGATTATTTTCAGTACATATCCCCATCAGTCTCTTGAAAACTCTTTCTATGTTTGCAGACGTTCTGTTCAGAAACTGACCATAATGTATGAAATGGTTTACTGTATGCTCCACAATATGAACATAAGAAATGCTAAAAGACACAAATTAACATAAGTCACCTAGCTATCAATTTAAAAATCTGAAGGTTAATTTTCAGAGGAGTTACACATGCAAATGTAACATACTGTCATAGCAATTTTCATAAGCTATTTACCCACATTAAGTGCACTTAATGCAGGTAAAACCTATGGACAATTCAATAGCATATATTGTAGCAAATTTCAAAAGCCACTCAATGTGTCTAAAGTGCATTTACACATTTAAAACCCTGTTTTAAGCATATAAATGCTTTTGAAAATCAGGCCCTAAGAATTTGAAAGACACCAGCTAACTAAAGACACAAATTAACGTCAATTTAAAAACTTAACAGGTAGATTTTAAAAGCTTTGCTCGCCCAAAAACGGCCACATACACGTGTATATGGGCCGCATGCGAGCTTTAAGACGCCGTGAAGTACGTTCGTCAAGAACAAGGGGGTGGAAAAGGGGCAGGGCATGGGCGTTCCTAGGAGTTGTGTGTGTAGCTCCAAATTTTAGAAAAGCTGTCCATGGCGCACGTCGGTTTGTTATCCACATAACATTACGCTAGCCCAGATGACGAGCAAGTCTAGAGATCTCAAGTTTTAGGGATTTTCAAGACTGCTGAACTACCATATGTACCCGGGGAGGGTGTGGGTAGAGAGAGAGAGAGAGCACTGTAGGAAAGACAGTATGACGCTACATATATATCTACCTCTTCTGTGAGCATACATGCCTAAAAGCTGCTAAAGTCCTGGTGGTAATACGTGTGGGACATTTACTCGAGCCACCTCTTAAGACCATGTGCACATATATGCACGGTGGGGTATTTTAACGATACTGCATATATGTGCGCATGATATAAAATTGCAGTGTGCCGATATGTGGGTTTATGGGTGTACGTGCATTCTTTTTAAAACTAGCCAGGTAGATTTTAAACGACCCCAAATAATTTAAACCCCCATAAATTGAGAGAGATACCTAAACCATAATCAGCTATAAAACTTTAGGAATTTAATGAAATTAAGATGCAGTAGCAAGTTGGGGACTATCCAGTCTTTTGTTCCAAGTGCCACATGTTACCTATGGGTGAGATGCTGAATGTGTGTACCCGGTATAAAGAGCTCTTGGCTTTCAGAGTACAAATCTGATCTCTGGAGACCAGAGGGGCTGACCTAGCGAAGCTGAGGCAGACAGATATATTGAGGAGACCTTCAGGGACATAGTAGCACGGTCCCAAGTCCAGTCAAGCAGACCTTATGCTGCTTTGGAAGAGCATGGTCACCTGGCAGGAGACCATCAGTTTAGCCTGGCAGGAAGTGATCCTGTAACTAGGTCCTGCCCTCCAGGTGATATCTTATCCTCTTGCACTGAGGATATGTCTCCAGGTCCATGTGCCCAGGAGGGAAGGACTAAGATGTCCATTATTTATTTATTTAACAGCTTTTATTAATCGCCTAACAGATTATATCTTCCTAAGCAATTTACAACCAAACTTCAAACAATCTAAAAATACATTTTCCAAAATAAAAAGCAAATCAGGTCAGTCAACCCTGGAAAACAAATCCTTACATCAAGCTTGCTGGGCAAATTCTTTCATCAAACAAGTTTTTAAAGCTTTCCTAAATTTTAACAGATCACCTTCTTCTCTCAAACTGGAAGGCAAATTATTCCATAGTTGGGGAATCATACTTGAGAAACCTTTAACTTTAGGCGAGAATGTCGAAACATTTTAACCTCTTGAACTTTCAAGTAATGACCTTTCAAGGATCTCAAGCTTCTACTAGGCTTGTATTAACTGAGACAAATTTTCAATTGCTGTGAACCAATTCCTTTAAGAGTTTTAAAGGCCAGAGTGGGTAATTAAATCATTAGAAGTATAGAGAGGTGGGTGGCTGGATTGCTTGGTAAATTGCCTGCTTGGTGCAAAAGTAGCCAACCTCACACACCACTTAAATAAGATTTTAGAGAATGCTGGGAAGAAGGTGACTGTTCTGGTACATGTAGGTACCAATGGCATAGGAAGGTGCAGAAGAGAGGTTCTGGAGGCTAAATGTAGGCTCTTAGATAGCAAATTGAATTCAAGGACATCCAGAATTACATCTCAGAAATACTGCCCATTCAACGCGTAGAACCCTAGAGGCAGGCTGAACTCCAAAGACTCAAAGCATGGATGAGATGATAGTGCAGGGAATATGATTTTAGATTTGTTGGGAACTGAGGAACATTCTGGGGAAGGTGAGCCTATTTCAACAGGATGGGCTCTAAACTTTAACCAGAGTGGAACAAGCTGCTGGCACTAACCTTTAAAAAGGAGATAGAGCAGCTTTTAAACTAGATGATGGAGGGAAAGCTGACAGTTACTCAGAAGTGCATGGTTTGGAATGATGTATCTTTAAAAGATATGAACAAAACAGGGAAGTTAGGGCATCCTGATAAAGAAGTTAAAATAAATGCAAAAGTAACCCAGGAACCTCTAAGAAAAGAGCAGAGGAAACAAAAAAATAAATCTCAAATTACCCATGTCAGCTGATAAGCAGATTGTTAATACAAACAAAACACATACTTTGAAATGTCTGTATACAAATGCTAGAAATCTATAAAATAAGATGGGAGAGAGAGTGTATAGCACTGGAAGAAGAGGTAGACATAATTTGGCATCTCAGAGACCTGCTAGAAGGAGGATAACTAATGGGACATTTTGATATTAGTGTATAATTATATTGTAATGATAGGATGGATCAAATTGGTGGAGGGCTGGCGCTATATATAAAAGACGAATAGAGTCAAGCAGGATAAAAATTCTGCAGGAAATAAAATGTACTGCAGAATCTTTATAGATAGAAATTCCATGTCAGAAGAGAAAAAGAATAGCAGTGGGGTTGAAATGCTAGCAGAAATTAGGGACGCTAACAAAATCAGCAACAAAGCAATAATGGGTGATTTCAATTACTCCAGTATTGATTGGGTAAATGTCACATCAGGACATGGTAAGGAGACAGTGTCAGGATGAAATAAAAGACTGCTTCATGAAGCAGCTGGTACAAGAACATTGCAATGTTTTGACGAGGCACAATAAAGTTTCAAATAAATGTTAAAAAAGAGAATTTACAAGGGACAATGCTAAGATGAAGCATAGTATTTTTGTCCGATTGCCCAAATCAATACCCTTCTTCTTCAGTACAAGTCATGTTATAGATAAAAAGAGAAATACAGATTTCTATATTTTTTTTAATCAAATTGAAGTCTGAGTAGTTCTCAGGAGCAGGGCAGCATAAGCAAAAAGAATATCTTCTCAAAATGCATGTGTGTCTCTGTTTATTTAATTCCAAGTTCTTCTATTCTGCTGAATTTTTAAAAAAAAGTGTTTTGAGCAGTTTACAGATTGTGCTGGCTGGTCCTCTACTTGCTCCCAGTTATGTCATGTAGCTCTCTGGGCCATGGATTTATTTGATGATATAGTGAAGAAATATTTAAAATACCTTATTGTTTTTGTCCAGTTTGAAAGGAAGAGAAAAAAATGGAGGATGTGGGAAAACAAATTGGGAGGTGGTAGAGATGAAATGTGAGAAAGATGAGAAAAACTGAGATGAGAAAGAAGACAAGATAATAGAGAATAAAGATAATAACTGATGAATGAGAGAAAAAAAGAAACTCAAAATACCTAAAGTACTTGACTGTACTGTTACAATTTTGGTTGCCACATCTCAAGAAAAATATAGTTGCGATAGAGAAGGTACAGAGAAGGGTGACCAAAATGATAAAGGGTATGGAACTCCTCCCCTATGAGGAAAGGCTGAAGAGGTTAGGGCTGTTCAGCTTGGAGAAGAGACAGCTGAGGGGGGATATGATAGAGGTCTTTAAAATCATGAGAGGTCTAGAATGAGTAGATGTGAATCGGTTATTTACTCTTTCAGAAAATAGAAGGACCAGGGGGCACTCCATGAAGTTAGCATGTAGCACATTTAAAACTAATCGGAGAAAATTATTTTTCACTCAGACAATTAAACTCTGGAATTTGTTGGCAGATGATGAGATTAGTGGAGTTAGTGTAGCTGGGTTTTAAAAAGATTTGGATACGTTCATGGAGAAATCCAATACCTGCTGTTAATCAAGTTGACTTAGAAAATATCCACTGCTATTACTGGCATCAGCAGCATGGGATAGACTTAGTTTTTGGGTTCTTGCCAGGTACCTGCAGCCTGGATTGGCCACTGTTAGAAACAGGATGTTGGGCTTGATGGACCCTTGGTCTGACCCAGTGTGGCAATTTCTTATGTTCTTATGTTCTTGACTGCAATCTGCTTTGAAGTGCCTGAAAGATGGGATATAAATTGAATAAATAAAACAGGGAAACAAACGATGGGCAAATGGAACAGAGATACAAGAAAATTGATTTGAAGTAAAAAGTAAAATAAAAAAAAATGTTCAGTAAAATGGGATGAAAGGATTGATATTGAACTCTGATCTGGTCCTTATTAAATCCTCTGTAATTCTATAATAGGTTTGAACTGGGCCTAAACTACCTAATATGTAATCATTTGTTAGAGAAATAAGACTTCATGAAAACATTTTGGGCCAGCGATACTAAAGGTCTTTTTCTTGTTTTGTCAATAAGAACAATGCTTAGAACATCTGATTCTTTTCATCTACCGAATTAAATAGTGACTTCAGTGAGCAAAGTCTCTAATGGTAGCACAATTATAGCCAAAAATAAAATGGACGCTTTTCCAACCTTTTTATCCTAAGTTTATTTTTGCATATAACTTCTTTCCTTGGTCTTTCTATCTCGCTTCTAAATCTATGTACTCTTTTCTTCGCTTTTTTTCCCAGTTATTCTTGCTTTCCTGTCATGTCTTCAGCTTCTCTTTTTCTGGCCTCTTTCTCTTCCCTCCATCTCTATGTATGTTTCTTTGTATCGCTCACCCTCGCTTGTCTTTTTTTAATTGCTTGCACTCTTGCATTCAGCTTGTTTCTCTTGCTCTTCCCTTTCTAATCCCCAGCCCTGCCTTGTCTGTGTGATTTCATCCTTGCCTTATCCCGGCTGGCCTATAACTCTCAAGGAGCTAAGTTACTAGTGATTGAGATTTTTATAACCTTGCCCTCCGTCTCCCGCCCTGTCATCCTCACTCCATCACTTCCACTCTTTTATGCCACTCCATTGCTCCTTTATCCCAGCACTAATCAGATTTTATTATGTTTTCGTTAGTGGCTGTATTGGTTCTGCTGAAAAGTGGATTCTTCACAGATTATGATACATTTTACTGGGCCAACAGAAGAATAATTCAAAGATGTTGTTGTACATGGGCTGTCAAGCCCCCATAGGACTCTTCTTCATATGGACTTTCACGAGCTAACCTGATCTGTGTCAGGTTATTCTGCCTTCAAAAAGATTATTCTGATCATTTTAGTGCTGGATGTAAATAGCTGAATAGAGAACAAGAGAACTGTTGGGAGAGTCTCAGGCTCCCTCATGAGGACTCTTTTAATAACTACAACCTAAAATGCTTTTTGGATATTGAATTTTTGCCAAAGGCTACGTTTGTATCTCTCCAATATGCAGAGCAGGAAACCATGAATTAATAATCTCTCTCTCTCACTAAACTCAGTGGCAAGGTGTGTAGCAGAATGCAGATTCCTGGCAGGGAGAGGGACTTTGCTTCTGCTGTGGTTCTCCAGACTAGACTGAGACCATTAACTCATGTCATGAAGGGACCTTCATTTTCAGTTTTTATTTTATTTGTCTTGGGAATTTCAATGTTATAACAAAATAGTGAGAAAAGTTGTGGCAAAGTCAGTTTTGCCCTTTTTTTTTTTTTTTGTTCTAACATGGAAATTCCCAGGAAAAAAATAAACTAAAAATGAAGGTCCCTACACTCGGGCCACCTATTCAGGTCTCTCCTGAGCTGCATTTGGACAGATGACCTAGAAATGAAAGCTTCAGAACTGCTCTGACAATTCCCTTGAGCTATCCAGTCCCCACTGCACAGAATATGTATTTAATGTGAATAGCGAGAATCAAATATTTTATGATCTAGCAAGCTATTTATTTGTTTATTAGAAAGACAGTTGATTTCCAGTGATACACATAGTAAATCAGTCAGGGTGCTACACACACAAGGGTCTATCTCCCCAATCTTTTGGGGGATCTACAAAGAGGTTGCACAAATGGGGGCATGAACAATCTTGAAGGGGAAGTGCACTGGCTGGTTGTTTGAGGAAGAAGAAAATGGCTGTATTGTCCAGTCTTGGTACAATGAAGGCACTGCAAGCTCAGGAGGGAGGGAGCATAGTGATGTTGTTGTAAGCATGCTAGGCTTAAGCCATGTATCTCTTTCTGAGTGCATGGGAGAAGAGCTGCATCCACTACATTGGGCCTGGAAGATGAGCTGCTTTCACTTTGGTGGTCCTAGGAAAGGAGTCGCTTCCACTGTGGCAGGCCCAGACATGAGTTGCTGCAGGTATTCCATAACCCAGGAAGAACCTCCAGCCTCAATCTCCAGCCCAGGAGGAGTTGTTGCTGCAGCTGGGTTCCTACCCAAGGAGATCGATCGCACCTGCTGCCTGTTCAGGGGGCAGAGAGAAGGAGGAAGTGAAGGAGGACAGTTAACGAAAGAAAATAAAGGCAAAATGTGTAAATAAGTTGAACAACAATAAAATAAAATGATTAGCAAATAGGGTCATTTAACAAAATGCTATAAGGTGTTTTTGCATGTGAAAAGCAGGTTTACCCTTTTGCAAAGCCTTATTGCACAGCTTTAGCTACACCTTTTTCAGTAGTGTTAAGGAGGGAGAGAGAGAGAGAGAGCCATAGTGCCCCCAACACTAGATAGGTATTTATATCTCTATGGGAGATGGTGAGGTTTAGGTATTAGTGTAGGGTTTAGGGGCCACTTTGACATTCAAAGTGAGATGTACGAACAGAACAGTGCTCTCTTGTGAAGATTTGATGACCCTCAGAGTGAGGAAACTCACTCAAAGATGAGATTTGTGCAATGTTCTGTCAACCTAGCTTGATGGACTCTCTACCTGGGTAACATCAAGCTAGGTTGCGAGAACATTGCACAAATCTCATCTTTGAGTGAGTTTCCTCACTCTGAAGGTCATCAAATCTTCACAAGAGAGCACTGTTCCATTCGTACATTTCACTTTGAATGTCAAAGTGGCCCCTAACCCCTACACTAATACCTAAACCTCACCTCGAGTTACTAGGTGGACCTCCCATACAGATATAAATACCTATCTAGTGTTGGGGAGTTATGGCTAGGCTCTCTCTCTCTCTCTCCCCCCCCCCTCCCCCTAGTGGCTACTGATAGTAAACAGGGTGCCCCCAGTGGTTGTATGTAGGAAATACCACACTTCTGGCACTTATCTCCAACTGAAAAAAAGTTATCGCAATTTGCAGTAACTTAGCTCTTTGATTAGGTATTAGCGCAAATTGCAATAAACTGCATATTACCATAAAAGACATCCCTTTTTCCATCGCATGCAGTATTTAGTGCATTTTGATAAATTCAGGCCTAAGGGGGTTATTTTCTACCCTTTTCGCATGCGATAGCAAGCGGGGGCGGAGTTGGGGAGGGGAGGAGTCGGGGCGGCGAGAAGGCAGACACGGCGGTATCTTCAATGGCAGCGATAAGATAAGCCATATTATCGCCGCCAGTAGCACGCCTAAAAGCACCACCTTTCACGATGGCGCTATTGGGTGCGAAATCTGGCAGCGATAACACCTCAGTGGTGCGATCGCTGCCGGATTTCGCAGGCCCGCCCCTCCCTTCATCCCCCTACCCCCGTTACCGCTGGGATTCACCATTCTCTGCGAGAATGGAAAATCCAGGCCTAAGGGGGTTATTTTCTAAACACTTATCACGTGCGTTAGGGCCTAATGCACACGATAAGGCCCTATCGCACGCGAAAAGGGCCTTTTCGCGGCAGTAACATTAAAATTAGGGGGAGGGGAGGAGTCAAGGCGGAGTTAGGGAGGAGGCAGTGGTGGCACCCCCGCCGGCAATAATGTTTCGAACATTATCGCCGGCAGTAGCACAGGGAATAACACCACCTTTTACGGTGATGCTATGCCCACGATAGCCTACAGCAGGCCGCATCACACAACCGTGGTGCGATCGGCTGCAGGCTATCGCCCGCCCACCCCTTCCTTGGCCCCCCTGCCCCCTGTAGCACAGGCTTCATCATTTCGCACAGAATGATGAATCCTGGCCTAAGAAATAATTAAAAAATAAAGACAAAACTAGGAATAATTAGTGAAAATGGTAAAAAAAAAAAAAAAAAAGCAAAAAATAAATGTTGCACAGGGTGGGATGGAATTTTTCCCAGCTTCTAAAAATTTTGGCTGGTCACCTAAGTTTTTTGAAAAATGTTCCACCCCTTACCATTTGCCTACGGTGTGTGACCTTTCTTTCTGGGTTTGGTGTGTCTCTAGCTGGGTCTGGGTCTGTCTGGGTGTGGAGTGTTGTAGCAGGTTCACTCTGTAGATGTGATAAGACACATATTCACTGCCCTGAAACACAAAACAATGCTCCTGTCCTGCAGGCCCCTGTCCACAGCATCCCCTGTCCTGAAACACAAAGCCAGCATCCTGCAGGTTCTCCTCCTGATAGGATCTGCTACATAGCACTTCATGCCACACTCACGCATTCACGCCCTGTGTCAGCACAACAGTAGATTCCAGGAAAAAGCAGTGTTTTATTGCTGATGCTAGGTTATGCTCCATAAAGCACCTTAGCAAAGGTAATATACAAATATAGCAAAGAGAGAGAGAGAGTTTGAGCGCCGGTTATATCGGGGCTTGGGCGTGATGTCAGCAGCACGGGCGGGGCCAGGCTTCCGGGAGTTGAGCACCCACGACGGGCGTCCTCGCGCGCGCGAGACTGGCGAGAAGCAGGCACGTAATGGCGGCTGCCACGTGGAGTGAGAGAAGCCCCCGGGGTCCAGAGCGGGCGGAATGCGGTGATTCCTGAAGCGGAGGTAGGTGGGTTTGAGCCCTAAGCGGAGGGAAGCGGTAGAGACCGCAACAGTACCCCCCCTTTATGGCCCCTCTTGAGAGGACCGGGTTTCTCCAGGTGGTCACGATGGAACTGCTGCAACAAGGACTTGTCCAGGATGTTGCGGCTGGGTTCCCAGGTGTTGTCCTCATCGCCGCAACCTTCCCATGCGAGTAGATATTCCCACCTGCGGTTGTAGAAGCGAATGTCCAGGACCTCACGTACCTGGTAAGTGGGATCATCGTCGATGGTAGTAGAAGAAGGACCCGGAGGTTTGCGGTGATAGCGAGAGAGGACTACGGGTTTAAGCAAGGCTACGTGAAAAACATTGTGGACTCGAAGAGAGGATGGCAACCTCAGCCGATACGAAACTGACCCCACTCTTTCGGCGACCTGGAATGGCCCACAGAATTTGGGCGCAAATCTTCATGAGGGGAGACGGAGACGGATGTTTTGGTGCTAAGCCAGACCCGGTCTCCTGGCTGATAGGTAGGAGCCGGTCATCGGTGGCGGTCAGCCGCCTGTTTGGCGGAAGAGGCTGAGCGGAGCAGTTTGGTCTGGGTCTTCTGCCACAAGGTCTGTAGCTGGCGCGCCGTCAACTGGGCGGCTGGAGAGCGCTGGGAATAGCGAGGGGAAGTGGAGGTCTCAGCTGTTTCCCGTAGACTAGCTGGAATGGTGAGAGCCCGGTGGCTGCATGAGCTTGATTGTTATAGGCAAACTCGGCCCAGGGCTGTAGTTCTGACCAGTTGTCTTGCTTTTCATTGGTGAAGGCTCGTAGGTAGGTTTTCAGAGACCGATTCATCCTTTCGGACTGTCCGTTACTCTGCGGGTGGAAAGCTGTAGAGAAGCTGAGCTTTACCTTGAAGCACTTGCAGAGAGCCCTCCAGTAGCGTGCAACAAACTGGGGTCCCCGGTCGGAAACGATGTCCTGCGGGAGGCCGTGTAGCCTGAAAATATGCTGGGCAAAGAGGAGAGCTAGTTCGGGTGCAGAGGGTAACTTGGTCAACGGAACAAGGTGCACCATCTTAGAGAAGCGGTCGACGGTAACCCAGATAACCGTTCGACTGTGAGACGGGGACAAGTCCACCATGAAGTCTGTAGCTAGATGGGTCCAGGGCTCTGTGGGGACTGGCAGAGGCTGTAGAAGACCGCACGGGGGTCCGGGACTAGGCTTTTGACGGGCACAGGTGGGACAGGAACCAACGTAGGTGCGCACATCTTGTCGGATGTTGAGTCACCTGTAGAAGCGGTTAAGGAGTTCCAGGGTTCTCTCGCGTCCTGCGTGCCCTCCAGTGAGGGAGTCATGAGCCCAGCGTAGCGTCTTTAAACGGTCTCGTCGGGGAACCATGGTCCTATCTTGGGAGAGGACCGTCAGGGCGGACAGGCGAACCTTACTAGGGTCGAGGATATACTGTGGAGGTTCTTGGTCTTCTTCGGAAAAGGAGGTCCGAGAGAGAGCATCAGCTCGGAGATTCTTGGCCGCCGGCCGGTATTGTAAAACGAAATCAAAGCAACTGAAGAACAGGGCCCAGCGGGCTTGGCGAGGGTTTAGTCGTTGAGCCTGGGACAAAAACTCTAAGTTTTTGTGATCCGTATATACGGTGGTCGTGTGTCGGGCCCCCTCGAGCCATTGCCTCCATTCTTCAAAGGCGAGTTTAATCGCCAGCAGCTCCTTGTCGCCGATGGAGTAATTAATCTCGGCGGGGGAGAACTTCCTGGAGAAGTAAGAACATGGCAGGAGCTGTCCGGAGTCGGAGTGTTGACTGAGGACCGCTCTGATGGCAATGCTGGAGGCGTCGACCTCGACGATGAAAGGTCTGGCGGGATCGGGATGACAGAGACAGGTGTCCGTGAGGAACGCCTCTTTCAAGTCGGTGAAAGCTGCGACCGCAGCGTCAGGCCAGTTCTTGGCGTTGGCTCCCTTGCGGGTCAGGGCAGTAAGAGGAGCGACCCGATGCGAGTACTGTGGAATAAAATGTCTATAAAAGTTAGCGATGTCAATTAAGTCATTTATGTCTTCCGGGAGGTCCCGGCCTGCTAACTCATCCTTGATGCGACTAGCAAGCCCCTCCAGGAAGATTCCCCTAAGGCAATCATCTCGCCAGCCAACTTCCATGGCCAGCGTGCGAAAGTCTATGGTGTAATCGGCCACCGAGCGTGTCCCTTGCCTGAGGTGCAAGAGCTCCGAGGCCGCAGTGGTCTGGCGTGCAGGATCATCAAAAGCGAGGCGAAAGTTGAGGACAAATTCCTGCAGATTCTGTAGCAAGGGGTCCTGACGCTCCCACATGGGTGAAGCCCAGTCAAGGGCCTTACCATCCAGTAGCGAGAATATATATGCTACTTTAACTGCGTCAGAGGAGAACTGTGCAGGCAGGAGGGCAAAATACACGTAGCACTGATTTAAAAAGCCACGGCATGTCTTGATATCCCCGGCATACCGGGTCGGCGTGGGTAACTGAGTCACTGAAGCTGAACTGGGTGCTGGTGCCGGAGGAGGGGCTGGAGGCGGTTCCGGAGGAGGGGCCTCCAGGTAGGAGACCAACTGTTCCACGGTAGCAGCAAGTGTGTCGATACAGTGCTGTTGCTGCTGGAGGCATTGTGCCATCCCCGGAATGGCCTGCAGGCTTGGGGCCTCCGCCGAGTCCATGGCCTTGCAAACTGTTGCAGTTGGACACTGCTGGCGAGATAGTGGACCCTTGGGCCGGCCTACCTAGGGTGACAGGGTAGGCCGGGGGCGGAGCCACAAGCAGGAGGTGTTCACCCGGGAACCAGGAACCCCCCGGGAGGAGCCCGTAGGGCACTGGGACCTCGGGACTTGGAATAGAGGCAGAAAGTCCAGGGGCTGAGATAGGCTTAGACCGGGACCAGAGCAAACAGGGAGGATAGGAAGTCCAAGGTACCCGGGAAGCAGGGAACCGGCTGTACAGGGCCGAGGGCCGGCTGAAGGCAGGGCAGCGGGCGGCAGCGGAGTCTGTAGCAAACCGGAAGCTGAAGCAGGCTGTAGGCTGAAGCGGAGTCGGTAGCAAACCGGAGGCTGAAGCAGGCTGTAGGCTGAAGTGGAGTCGGTAGCAAACTGGAGGCTAAAGCAGGCTGTAGGCTGAAGCGAAAGCAGGCCGGGGTCAGGGGCTGGCTGCAGGCTGAAGCGGAGTCAGAGGCAAACCGGGGTCAGAGGCAGGCAGCAGGCAGAAGCGGAGTCAGAGGCAAACCGGGGTCAGAGGCAAGCAGCAGGCTGAAGCGGGAGTCAGAAGCAAACCGGAGTCAGAGGCAGGCAGCAGGCTGAAGCGGAGTCGGAAGCAAACCAGAGTCAGAAGCAGGAAACGTGGAGATCACCAGGAACGCAACTAAGAACAACTATGGAGTTGTGAACCTCGTTGCAAGGCGATGAGAGAGAGTTTGAGCGCCGGTTATATCGGGGCTTGGGCATGATGTCAGCAGCACGGGCGGGGCCAGGCTTCCGGGAGTTGAGCGCTCAAGACGGGCGTCCTCACACGCGCGAGAGACTGGCGAGAAGCAGGCACGTAATGGCGGCCGCCACGTGGAGTGAGAGAAGCCCCCGGGGTCCAGAGTGGGCGGAATGCGGTGATTCCTGAAGCGGAGGTAGGCGGGTTTGAGCCCTAAGCGGAGGGAAGCGGTAGAGACCGCAACACGGTACATCTCAGTGAAGATTTGAAGTCATTTGGAGTGAGGAAAGTCTCACAGACATGAGATTTCTACAGTGTTCTCTCGCCCTATCTTGATAGTACCCTAGTATAGAGCCCGTCAAGCTAGGGTGAGAGAACATTGTAGAAATCTCATATTAGTGAGACTTTCCTCACTCCAAATGATGTCAAATCTTCACCAAGGTGTACCGTGTTGTTCGTACATCTCACTCTGCATGTAAAACTGACCCCAAAACCTTAAGCCATCACCAAAACCTCACCTCGAGTTGTTAGCTGGCCCTCTTATACTGATATAAATAGTTGTATACTGTGACAATCTCCCCAGAGGCTCGCTCTCTCTACCTACACTTTGTGCTCTACTCTCTACTCCACTCCCTTCTCCGTATGCCCAAAATGCAATTTGCAATCTTTATTGCAAATTGTGTTATGGCCGTTTCAGGCATTTTGCACAGCTTAAGGCTAGGAAAAAAGGTACAGTTATTTCCAGCATGCGGTATGCTATTGCATGGTGCGAAAATGCCCTTCATTTTCATTAATCCAGCCCAAACCTTTCCACTATCCCACCCCTATGAAAAAATTCCATTCGCGCGATGCAATACCATTAGTATCGCGTGCATTATGGCATTAACACATGTTTATGGCATTATTGCGGGCGTTAACGCCATAACACATTTTGATGAATGACTCTATATGTTAGATACAGAGATATAGATATATATATATGATGTTATCCAACTTGGAGGAATGAAACCAATTGTATGGCTGCAATGTGGGCAAGGCTTGAAAAGTTTGCTCAGCCTTATTGTACAAGACCAATAATGTGTGGTTTTGCCAAATAGGCTCTTTTTGTGACAGTTGCTATCTGAGAGAGACTTTGGATGGACCAAAAAGAAAACACACCAGGGCTCCAAAAAGAAATTTGTGGCATGAAGGAGGCAGCATAGCATAGATACCATTAAGATAGCTTGTCATGCTGCACCCCTACAGACTGGCCCTAAAGGGATTGTTTAACTGCAAACTTACACCATCTTTATTCAATATGATATTCCCATAAACCTGAATATATTTACTCCTGCCAAAAGCAGGCATGTCTCCAGAAGATCATTTGTCACATGTATGGATCTCCTATTCCAGTCTATGGAAATATTTTTCTTTTCCTCATATGATTAAACTGACAAGCCTAGCTCACATTTATCATACCATTTTAAACAATTGCAAGTCTAAAGAGGGAAAGAGCTTTTCCTTACTGCAAAAACTGTTTTTAAAAGGTAGGTATTGTTTTGTTAGAAGCCTGAGCTACTGACCTTTTTAAAAACTCTTTGACTCTGCCTTCTTCATTCTCTGGTCTAGATTTATCAAAATGCTATAAATATAGCAGAAATATCCCTGATCCCACATGCTGATTAAGGGGGGGGGGGGGGGGGGGGGGGGGGGTGGGGGGGGGGGGGGGTTAAGAGAGAACTTAACTATTTATGCCACTGTAAAAGGGGGCACTTTTAACTCAGGGTGGGGTTTGGGGGGGCTGGGGTAGGTTTGGGGGTGCAGTTTTATATACACAGTCAGAGGTACGAACAGCAAAGTTGACATCACTGAAGATTTTCTGTCATTTGGAGCGATGAAAGGTAAAAGAAGAGTTGATTTGTACAATATACTCTACCTAGCTTGATTGAAGCTAGGTAGAGAGTGCATCAAGCTAGGTAGAGAGTTCTTAAGGCTATTTCTTCATGATAGTGTCTTGCCATGATAGCATCACATCCCTGTGTGACACCAAACTATCAAAAGCCTTATATTATCAGAAAAACACAGAATACCCATTTGACATGCAAAGTATTCATCCTACCTACACAAAGATGCAGTCTGTCTTTCTAGTTCACAGTAACTACACTAACCTCTAAGCATCATAGAAGTAGCTTTTAAGAAAAAATATCCCATTCAAGACTTCCTTAGCAACCTGGAATAATATTATGGGCTACAGGCAAAGGCAATAGACCTTGGCATCCAGATTTCAGAAAAAAAAACAAAACACTCTTCATTGTGATAAAGGTTTGAAAATGTGTGGCTCCTCTCTCATAGGGCACGGGCGGCTACTAGCAGAACAGAACTATGTAAGAAGGACATACTGTAAGAAGGATAACGTCCTTCAAAATCTTTTAGAAAAAAAGAAAGAACTATGAGAAGATGTGAATTGGGTAGGGGAGGAGGAGGGGAGTAAGTACAATGAATGTGCTAGACACACCCTTCAAGTACTCTTCACGACCCTCAGCCTGAATTTCCTGGCTTTTGAAGCTGACATTACATAAGCCAAAGTTTTAAGATAGTAGATGTGAATCTACAAGGAGAAAGGTGGTAGAACAAGATCTATGACTACTTCCTCATTTGCCTCTGCCCTGACTATATTGAGGGATCTCAAGGGCTTAATTCTTCTCATTCACATCCCTATGGGCTGATAATAATGCCTCGGTCCAGTCCTTCTCCTGCCTTTGGCCTGCACTGGCTGATGACACCACCACTGCCATCTCTTTTTGGCTCATGCAGGTTAACAATGCCATTAGGCCATGCCATCAGGCTTTGGGAAAGACAGGCTTAGCCTTCACAAACCTCTTATGGCCAGGTGCCTATGGTGCAGAGCATGCCTGTGCATGTGAGGGCATGTCCAAATGCATGGGACCTGAGGCATCTGCAAGATTGAAGATGTTCAGGTTCACTCTAGGCACAGGGCCTGGTGCACTGGTTCTATTCCCACAAGCCTAGAGATGATTCTAAATACAGGATATGTTTATATGTGAAGCGGTGTTATCAGATTTCTGATGACAAAGAGGACAGCAACATCCTGAATTACTGAGCACTGCACAGATGAGGGAAGTAAATGAGGTGAACTTTCAAAACTTCATACACTTATGTACATTCTAACTTTGGGGAAAAATAAGTCAGCAAAAAAGTGTTGATATTTTTGTTTAGCCTGAATATTTTTAAAAAATGGTAATAGTGCTTCCCTAGTGCAAACTACATAACAGCTTCTATCAAGTTGTGTAAATATGTAAACTTTCTAAAACATTTAAACCAGTAAATATTTCAAATTAGATCATTCATTTATGACATGCTTTTCCAAGAAGAGAGTTAAAAGTGAATTACAATTAATTAAATAGATCAAAATAAGATAGACATAGTAATACTATTTGGTTTATATACTCTGAGAAGAATTGTGCCAGTAGGAACAGGAGAGGATTATATCAGATTTGCATCATGGGTTTGCTTGGTAGATCTGGGTTGTCATTGTGTTTTGCCCAGAAAAGATGGGGCTTTTCTGTCAATTCTAGGAGGTACAAGTGTCAGTGTCTGAGCAATGGATACAGAGGATCAGGACAGTAGTAATTCCTGAATGTTAGTGGCTGATAGTGAACGCTGCTGAAAACAGCCATGATTTTAATAGTTTTCTGAATGATAGGAGGTCTGAGGTCAGCCTGCTATGTGAAGGAGTAGCCTAGTGGTTGGAGCAGTGGAAAAAGCCAAGGTTAAAATCCTACTACTGCTCCTTGTGATCTTGGGCAAGTCAGTTTACCCTCTGTTGCCTCAGATACAAACTTACATTATAAACTCTTTGGGGGATAGGGAAATACCTACAGTATCTGAATATAATCCACTCTGAAGTGCCAAAAAGGCAGAATATAAAATTAACTAAATAAATAAGGAGGCAGGGAGCCTGAAGGAGGGGTAGAGCCTGAAGGGGTTCTGTTTCTGGTGTTGGTGAGCTGCATGGTTCTCAGCGGTGGGGTCTCAAGGTTAGCTTGTAACATGGACTGTAGTGGTCCAACAGGAGGGCTCATAGCAGGTGATGGTGTTGCTGAGGTAGGGTAAATGTTTGGTAGTTGAGGGATTTGTAGGTCAGAGTCAAGATTAAGTATTTGGTGCAGTAGGCTATGGGCAACCAGTGTAAGTTTTTCAGGACTAGGGTGATGTGGTCAAAAGTATGTACTTTTGTTATCAGGCAAGCAGCAGCATTCTGTACGAGCTGTAGCCAGTGGTTTAGGATGCTAGGGAGTCCTGCATACCATACAGTAGGACAGATAGGAGATGACTGTAGTGTGAATAGCTTATCCACTGAATCTGTAAAGTGCATAGCAAACTGGAGTCTATGTTACTGATCAGGAATTTTGAGCTGTTCTCCATCATATAGCACATTCTGCTTTTTCAGCATTTTTTAAAGAACATCTTTTTAACGTATTTGCAGCTCATTAGGCAAGTAGTTCATATTCCCAAGGATATTCTTAGAAAAGGTTACTAATCAGAAAATCCATCAATGCCAAAAAAATTACAATGTTATTCTAATTATTATCCAGGATGCTGGCATGATCAATTAGAAAAGCGGGTAAGTGAATCCCAAAATGTTATAGAATGGACCAACCTAAGATGTATCAGTGTTCAGGAAGTCATCTGCTCATCTCACCTTAAACTTAAGTAGATGAAATCCACTATGAATCAAAAATTGTAGGATCCAGTATTTGTACATTGTTTCCAATCCAGCTTCATGTCATTATGAGGGTTCACTCTAATCCTCTTTCCCTAACACCACTTTAATGCATGCTAGAAAGCACAAGATTGAACAGGCATGAAAAAAATCAGGACTGGACTTCTATTTCAAAATGACATGGAATTCGGTAGGCATCACCTGGTGTTCTCAACTCTGTTTTACTCAAAATAGAGTAAACATTGACAAAATCTCAGACTGAGCCGCACAGTGACCTGATTTCTGGAGGGATGCTTTTGACCATTTCTGAACCAATGCCCCAGTGCATTGTGGTATTGGTAGTCCCCTTTCTTTCCCTTCACCTCTGCACTATGGGGTCCCCTCCTCCCCCCCCCCCCCCCTCGTCTTTTCTCCCTAGCCTCTGCGCAGGGAGTGTACCTCTTTGGTCAGCTGCGTCACATCTTTGTGATTTTGTTCAGGCCTTTCTTCTGTGTTCCCTGCGGGATGCAGGGCACAGTTGTTTGACTATTTCGGTGGGAGAGTGGGCTGGTGCCCCTCTCCCGGGCATTTTTCTGTACGGTCTGAAATAGGCCTCTGCACTATGGGGTCCCCTCCTCCCCCCCCCCCCCCCCCTCGTCTTTCTCCCTAGCCTCTGCGCAGGGAGTGTACCTCTTTGGTCAGCTGCGTCACATCTTTGTGATTTTGTTCAGGCCTTTCTTCTGTGTTCCCTGCGGGATGCAGGGCACAGTTATTTGACTATTTCGGTGGGAGAGTGGGCTGGTGCCCCTCTCCCGGGCATTTTTCTGTACGGTCTGAAATAGGCCTCTGCACTATGGGGTCCCCTCCTCCCCCCCCCGTCTTTCTCCCTAGCCTCTGCGCAGGGAGTGTACCTTCCTTGTCAGCTGCATCACATTCGTGTGATTTTTCTTCAGGCCTTCTCTTCTGTGCTCCCTGCGGGATGCAGGGCACAGTTACTTTGTCTCTTTCGGTGGGAGAGGGGGCTGGTGCCCCTCTCCCGGGCATTTTTCTGTACGGTCTGAAATAGGCCTCTGCACTATGGGGTCCCCTCCTCCCCCCCCCCGTCTTTCTCCCTAGCCTCTGCGCAGGGAGTGTACCTTCCTTGTCAGCTGCATCACATTCGTGTGATTTTTCTTCAGGCCTTCTCTTCTGTGCTCCCTGCGGGATGCAGGGCACAGTTACTTTGTCTCTTTCGGTGGGAGAGGGGGCTGGTGCCCCTCTCCCGGGCACTTTCGTACGGTCTGAAATAGGCCTCTGCACTATGGGGTCCCCTCCTCCCCCCCCCCCCCTCGTCTTTCTCCCTAGCCTCTGCGCAGGGAGTGTACCTCTTTGGTCAGCTGCGTCACATCTTTGTGATTTTGTTCAGGCCTTTCTTCTGTGTTCCCTGC